>NC_047106.1:49255807-49555807 GCF_902500255.1 Thalassophryne amazonica
GACAGCTGGTTAATAATGGTGCGATTAAAGCGTTCCACCATTCCATCTGATTTGGGAATATAAGGTGCTGTTCGTGTTTTCCTAATTCCCAGAAGACGACATAGCCTTTGAACAACCTCAGCTTCAAACTGCCAGCCTTGATTACTGTGGACCACCTTAGGAACACCATGGATCAGCATATAGTCTGCAAACAAACACTGAGCTACTGTCTGGTTAGGGAGGACATCCAGGTTCACAAACTAGGTAGTCTTCCACTACCAGCACATACCTGTTTCCCTTAGAAGTCAATGCCAGTTTAAGAATGTCAGTTGCCACTCTCGGGAATGGCAGAGTTGCTTGGAGACCACCTGTCGGTGCATGATGCTTAGGTACTGGGGCCTTGCGTGTTTGACATGGGATGCACTGCACACACCACTGTTGAATATCTTTGAGCATGAAGGGTCAGTAACAAGTTTTTCTTGCACCTCCCCACACTTGCTCCACTGAGAAATGTGCAGATGTCGAGCCTCCATGCAGATGCTGCAGTATATCAGGAACAAGTGCCAAGTGCACGACCACCTGACACAGAGCATCTCCAGTGAGAGGAGAGTTCACCAGCCTGCAGAGTAGTTCATCAACAACAGAGAGGTGGGGATATTCAGTCCATAATTTTCAAGAACCACTGCTCTCAATCCAGTCCAATACCCGATTAATATCTGGATCAGCATATTGTAGCTCCCTCATTTCTGTTCTGTCATGTGAGAGTGCATGTATGAAAGACAAGTCTTGTGCTTCACTGTCCATTTCCACACAGTCCTCCCCCATCGTGGAATCAGATGTCTGGAGGTCCACAGTGGGTGGTTGAAACAGCTTGGAGTCTGTTAGGGGAACACTTGGCTCCCTGTCCAAGTCAATGGCATTCACTTGTGTGGTTGCCTTGTGTATGGTGACATTTACAACACTAGGTTCAGGGTCTTGCGAACGTCATGAGAGTACATCAGCATTAGTGTGTTGCTGTACATCCTTGTGCTGTATAATCCAGTTGTAAGGGTCCAGTTGCAACATCCATCTTGCTCTGTGTCCTGTGGGGTCCTTGTTAACAAACATGGCGTGTAGGCCCAACAGAGGCTTGTGTTCAGTTATGATGGTAAAGGCAGCTGCTCCAATGTAATCTCTAAATTGACATATGGCCTACATGATAGTCCACAGTTCTCTGTCAAACTTGGACCAAGGCGTTTTGGGGGAAGAGAGTGATTGGCTAGCGTATACCACCACTCGCTCTGGTCCATCCCTGTCCTGAGCCAACACAGTCCCAACATCTGTGTACACCTTAAAGGACATCTAAAAGTCAGGCGTGGTGACAGTGGGGACAGATGAGAGAAGCATACTCAAAGGCTGAGTTACATTCAGGAGTACATTCAAAAGGTGTGTCTTTGCAGGTGAGGTGGTGTGCAGAGGAACTGCACACTGAGCAAAGTCCTTAACAAACGTCTGTAGTAAGAGCAAAGGCCCACAAATCCTCTCACCTCAGTTGAGTTTTGTGGTGTGGGCTTTGACTTTGTCTGTGTTTCGGGGGCCATGGTGAGAGACAACATGTCCTAGGAACACATGGTCTCGAGCCAAAGTCCAAAGTCCCATAGTCCCATAGTCTCTGTAGCTGGTGTTTCAGCCATAACCTCAGCTACATCTCTTTTCTCGACTGGTTTGCTGAGTCTTCCTTCTTGGGAAAGAGAAAATGCTCCTCTCTTCATCTCTGTGTTTCATCATGAGAGGGACTCCTGCAGATCTGGGGCCCCACCAGTTTAGGGAGTTGGTTCGATCATTGTAGGGGGTCCAATAGTCCTGTTTCTCCCTGGGACCTCACCCTGCTCGCTGCTCACACTAGCCACGGTCAGGTGAACGCCCTCTCCGTTCACCACAGGAGCTGGACTGACAGCCCACGTCTCTCTCGATGGGTATAATTTAGGGGGTCCTCATCATATTTCCACATGTTGCTCCAAATGTCTCTCAACTGAGAGCAGCTCGATGAGTGATCTACAAGCAATGCACCGTGCCTATGTTGTGAAGCTCCGCCGTTGCTAGCTAAGGCTAACTGAGAAGCTAACTGAACTTTAAGAAATTTCCTTTCCAGTTCTTAAATGTCTTTCTTTCACTGGACGTGGGTGCAAGGATCCCACCGCTGCCATCAATGTAGCCAAGGTCTTCAGCAGACTGCCTGTAAAGAACCAGAACATGATAAATAAGGAGGCTTTAGTTCTCATGAAGTCCTCTGTATTCCACACTTCACACCAACATGTACAACCCCTGGCAAAAATTATGGAATCACCGGCCTCAGAGGATGTTCATTCAGTTGTTTAATTTTGTAGAAAAAAAGCAGATCACAGACATGACACAAAACTAAAGTCATTTCAAATGGCAACTTTCTGGCTTTAAGAAACACTATAAGAAATCAAGAAAAAAAAATTGTGGCAGTCAGTAACGGTTACTTTTTTAGACCAAGCAGAGGGAAAAATATGGAATCACTCAATTCTGAGGAAAGAATTATGGAATCACCCTGTAAATTTTCATCCCCCAAATTAACACCTGCATCAAATCAGATCTGCTCATTGACATTGACCCTGTGCCATGACATTGACCCTATGTGTCTTTTTGCAAGGAATGTTTTTGCAGTTTTTGCTCTATGGCAAGATGCATTATCATCTTGAAAAATGATTTCATCATCCCCAAACATCCTTTCAATTGTCCAAAATATCAACATAAACTTGTGCATTTATTGATGATGTAATGACAGCCATCTCCCCAGTGCCTTTACCTGACATGCAGCCCCATATCATCAATGACTGTGGAAATTTACATGTTCTCTTCAGGCAGTCATCTTTATAAGTCTCATTGGAAAGGCACCAAACAAAAGTTCCAGCATCATCACCTTGCCCAATGCAGATTCGAGATTTATCACTGAATATGACTTTCATCCAGTCATCCACAGTCCACAATTGCTTTTCCTTAGCCCATTGTAACCTTGTTTTTTCTGTTTAGGTGTTAATGATGCCTTTCATTTAGCTTTTCTGTATGTAAATCCCATTTCCTTTAGGCGGTTTCTTACAGTTCGGTCACAGACGTTGACTCCAGTTTCCTCCAGTTTCCTCCCATTCGTTCCTCATTTGTTTTGTTGTGCATTTTTCGATTTTTGAGACATATTACTTTAAGTTTTCTGTCTTGACGCTTTGATGTCTTCCTTGGTCTACCAGTATGTTTGCCTTTAACAACCTTCCCATGTTGTTTGTATTTGGTCCAGAGTTTAGACACAGCTGACTGTGAACAACCGACATCTTTTGCAACATTGCGTGATGATTTACTCTCTTTTAAGAGTTTGATAATCCTCTCCTTTGTTTCAATTGACATCTCTCGTGTTGGAGCCATGATTTATGTCAGTCCACTCGGTGCAACAGCTCTCCAAGGTGTGATCACTCCTTTTTAGATGCAGACTAACGAGCATATCTGATATGATGCAGGTGTTAGTTTTGGGGATGAAAATTTACAGGGTGATTCCATAATTGTTTCCTCAGAATTGAGTGATTCCATATTTTTTTCCTCTGCTTGGTCTAAAAAGTAACCGTTACTGACTGCCACAATCTTTTTTTTTGATTTCTTATAGTGTTTCTTAAAGCCAGAAAGTTGCCATTTGAAATGACTTTAGTTTTGTGTCATGTCTGTGATCTGCTTTTTTTTCTACAAAATTAAACAACTGAATGAACATCCTCTGAGGCCGGTGATTCCATAATTTTTGCCAGGGGTTGTATTTAACCACACCATACTGCATGCAGCACTTTTGCATGAAGCCTTCAAAATAAAAGCTAAGCCCATAAAAGGAAGTCAAGTCAATCCAAGAGGCAAATCTGGAAAAATAGGTTACATATATATCTTTTGATGTGCTTGGACACACAATCAGTGAAGTTCCTGGGGTCATAGGGGGTTTCAGATCTTTTAACTTCAGACCCCCTCCCCTAGGCAACCCAACCAGGAGCGAACAATTCTGGTCTGTGTCCAAGCCGGAGTAGCCCACTTCTTGTCCAGTATGATCCACAACCATCTTGAGGCCTTAATTAATTTATTGAACTAATACAGGACCAAATCACGACAACGTCACCTCAAGGCCCTTTACAAGAACAATTCATCAATAAAAACCAAAACAAATTAAATCAAGGATCAAAGAGCATGATTAAAAGATTAAAAACATAATTAAAAAGTTAAAAACATTAAAAAAAATAAAAGAATAAGAAGCATAGTAAACAATCTGTTAATCATATAAAATAGAAAACAAATGCGTTTTGAATTGGGACTTAAAAGTCTCAACAGAGCCGACTGCCTCACCAATGCAGGGAGATCATTCCACAGGACTGGGGCACAATAGGAAAAGGCTCTATTTCCCGCAGAATTTTGATTTACCCTAGGGAAACAAAGTAATCCTGCATCCTGTGAATGCAGAGCCCGGGCCGGTACGTAGGGCCTAAGTAGATCAGCCAAGTTGGGTGGCGCCAGTCTGTAAACAACTTTATATGCCAGTAGCAGGACCTTAAAATCGGATCTCATAGAGACAGGGAGCGAGTGAGGAGACGCCAAAATGGAGCAATGTGGTCAAATCTTCTGCTTCCTGTCAAGAGTCTGGGAGCAGTGTTTTGAACCAATTGAAGACCCTTGATGCTGGACTGTGGCAACCCAGAAAATAAAACATTGAAATAATCCAATCTAAAGAAAACAAATGCATGTGCTAGGGTCTCATCTTCAGCCATCGACATCAGACATAGACTTCTCTGCAGCTTCTGAGGCCTTGTTGATGGTTTTCGCTTTTGTATGCACTGGTGATGCCCAGGAGGCTGTAGGTCTTGCATAGTGATCTTCCCCCAAAGCCCCTGCTCCCCTCTTCAATGGGCATACCCATACATACATTTTATAAAAAAAACCCTCATTCCGGTTAAGGATCACAGGGGAGCCGGAACCTGTCTCAGCGATCATTGGATGAGAGGCGGCATACACCCTGTTCAGGCTACCAGTCTCTCTCAAGGCCAACACAAATAGACAGAAACATTTTTACAGTCTCACTCACACCTATGACAAATTATAGTCTTACAATATAAAGCGCCTTGGGGCGACTGTTTGTTGTGATTTGCCGCTATATAAATAAAATTGATTTGATTTGATTTGATAGTCACCAGTTCACCTAACCTGCATGTCTTTGGAAAATAGGATGAAACCAGAGCACCTGATGGGAACCCATGCAATGTCACAGAGAACATGGAAAGTCCATCCAGAAAGGACCAGGTCAAAAAAGAACCTAGGACCTTCTCACTGTGAGAGAACTGTGAGCCAGCTTTTTTGATCAGCCTTTGTGATGTTGTGAAATAAGAAAGTATAACTGAAAAATTTAATATAATTTGCCACAAAACACACATAATATATGTTAAAAACTTCATGTTCTTCTACACCTTAAGCAAAAACCCTACTGTATTATCAGCCCCTCCTGTTGAAGTGTGATAGTCAGAAAGTTATGAATTTTGTAAAACTTTACATTATCTTGATTAAAGTCAGTTAGAAGAACAAATTATTTTTCATCAATTAACTTAGAATTTTAAGGCAGCTCTTTCACTTATATTTTGAGTTGAAACAGCAGGTTCGATTTTACAGTGGGAAAACAGAAATAAAACTAACTAGTAACAGAACACACTGAGGATGATCTGTAAAGTTTTATTTCATAAGACATGGTCCAGGGGGAGCCAGCTATAGCACTGAATAGAAATAATATATGGTTGTCATTTTTCAATATTGTTCATGCAAGAAATTAATGTTTTATCTCTAAAAATACTTAAAGTCAAACATTCATTTCATGCATGCCCAGGATATCCTCCTGTACAGAGTATAAGAAATGTGCCCATGGGTACTATAGTTATTATGCATGATAAGTATGTATGTCTATAAATAAAAAGATTGTGAATTGAAAATAAATAAAAAGCAAGTACAAGTGTACCCAAGTACATCACTGTAACTCAACTGCTTGCCAAGCAGACATGTTAGAAGCCCTCTGGCATACTGAATTGAAGGACACATAAACAGGCAAACACACATAGGATCATCACTTACTCCCGCTTATCCGGAACCAGATCACTGGGCAACAGCTCTAGCAGGGGACCCCAAACTTCCCTTTCCCGGGTCACATTAACTACCGCTGACTGGGCGATAGCAAGGCGTTCCCAGGCCAGTGTGGAGTAGGGTGGTCCTAGTATGTCAGAAATAAAAATGTGACTTTCTTAAGGTACTTCCTGACAAAATTGTTCATCTTGATGAGAAAATGTTCGATAAAACTATTCTAACCACTGCCACACACTGGGTGGAAATTGCGATGGTTGAGCATATTAGCGCAAATCAACAATAGTAATGTACCTGTTCACAAATGAAATACAAATTGAAACAACAATTGTTTCTCCTTTAATTGACTATACAGAAGAGATAAAAAATAATTACATGTCACTGTCCACCTATTTGGTGAAAACAAACGGTCATGGGGAGTGGCGTATTGGTTCAGATTTACTTCGCCTCCGGGAACTAACGTCCATGCCACTCAACAACTTGCAGCAGGTATTGGTGCTGCTGCATCGTTCATTAGGATTTATATAATGGCTGAGTGGATCTTTGTCATTTGATTGGTGCTTTGTATGTCACATAACATGGATTAATTCATCCCATTTGTGTTGCGTTGCATTTAGAGTGCAATTTGGTTCCATTTAGAGTGCAAATTTGGTTCCATATATTTGGTACCATTGCACACATGCACACACGTGCACACACGTACGCGCATGCACATGCACGCGCACCCACACATGCTCGTGCACACAAAGTTGAAAAGTTACTTTATTAGCTACTTTTTAGTTACTTTATACAGTTACTTCATTAGCAGCTTTATGCAGTTACTTTATTAGGAGCTACAGACAACTTGCAACTAATAAGCAATGTAACTAATAAGGTAACTAGTAATCTAACTTGGTTACGCTTAAGATTGAGTAATCAGCAAAGTAACTAATCAGCAAAGTAAGTAACTACTTACTTTGCTGATTAGTTACTTGCTGAGTAGGGGAAGCCGGGGCACAGTGGATCAGAAATGTTGTTTTGTGGCAGCATAAACACATTATGCATAGGTTTAGGTTCTATTGTGGATTTAATACAGCAAGTTATGTTTATAAGGCTGTTATTTATTTCTCCTCAAGTGTAATTTACAGGTGTTTGAAATCGATTTTAAAATTTTTAATGCACTGTGCCCCAGACACTAATTCACAGGGCACAGTGAATCAACTTAGAATATAATGAAAAAACACATGATTATGAAGATTTCTTCAAAATTGTTAAATATACGCTGATGCATATACAAACTATAATCCAGCAAACCAGCTATGTAATGTGTGAGTGTCTTATGTAATGATATAAGTACTTTAGAAACTATTATAAATACAACTGTCATCATTTCTGTTCAAACATGAAAGCAGTTGTTTATATACACAAGTTATAGAAATAATTCATGGAAAGAATAAATGTATAAGCTTCAACAAGTAATATTTGTCATCTACTTGATACTGGGGCTTAGTAAATCACTTTCTAGACTGATTCACTATGCCCCGATTCACTGTGCCCCGGGTGCATGTGACACACATGAGTCATGTTATCAAATAGCTGATTGTCTGGAGAAGACATAACACATACTCATCAGATGGATGGGGTAGTCTTCTAACTAATAACATTTTTTTGGGACACCTTTCCTCTGTTGTGAGAAATAAATACAAAGACACTGACATCCACAAAATTTACTTTGATAGGAAAAAATTGACTTCACTTGCCACTTAGTTGAACTCTTAATGTAGCCAAAACAAAGCACTACTTTATAAGGGGTCTTTATGCATAAAAATATGGTGTAACTGCTGCAAATATATATGTAGTTTTGCAGATATAGCTACTGATTCACTGTGCCCCATGATTCACCATGCCCCGGTTTCCCCTACTCAATTTTCAAAATAACTAAGTTAGATTACTAGTTACTTTATTAGTTACATGCAGCAGCTGCTGGCAAGTTGTCCACAGCTGCTAATGAAGTAACTGTAGAAAGTAAGTGTAAAATGTAACTTTATAAAGTAACAAATAAAATAACTTTTCAAAGTTACTTTGGCAACACTGTCAGCTGACCTGTGGCAACCTCCTCTGAGAATACGCCGGCAACACAGTGTGTATCAGGAACAAATAATGTGCATCACAGCTCGCAGCTGTTCCTCAATGTGTTCAGTTCAAATAAATATGGACAGCCATAAAATTTGAATGGCTCATCATTAAAAAAATTACTGAAATATTTGGCCATGACTTTAAAATTAGATGTCACCACGTTTGATTTGTATGGACTTAGTGGAATATGGCTGACAAATGCTAAGTACAGTATTTTCTGAAGTGTAGTTTGTTTGTTGGTTTTGTGTTTGTGTGAGGTTGGTAAGCCCTGCGACCTATACTCCATTGTAACATATTTTCTGAAAAGCGCATTTGTTTGGTAATAATAATAATGCTACTAATGATAATAATGATTTATTCAGCGCTTTCCCAGGAATTAAAGCACTCCACATAATAAACTGCAATAATAAAATAATAAATGCCAATAATAAAATTGCATTACAACAATGCACAAAAATCCAAAATTAAAGTGGGGATAACACAGAAAAAAAACAATGCAACTTATACTCCAGAATTTTTTAAATGTTGTTTTTGTTTATTTTTCATTTATTTATTTATTTTTATTTTCTGTGGTATGTATGCACACGTGTACCTCCATAGACCTCTGCTCTCTGCTTTCTGACACATTTAATGATATTTAGTGGCAACAAGAACCATTTTACTGAGTGCTGCATTTTCTGTATTGCCCATTTACTTCCTATAGTCATTTTTAGGTGTTTAGCCCCTGACAGTTTTAACAGTGAAACTAAATACTGGACCAACTAAAATATTTTTATGAGTTAAAAGCTGAACATAAAACAATCTGAGAATAGGCTTGGATTTGAAAAATGTCAGTTTTCATTTAAGGTTTTCAACACTTCAACAGCCAGAACAGATGTTTAAGAGATAGGAAGCTTTTTTGTTGATGTTTTCCATTTGACAGGATGTAACACCGCTGTTGTAAGATGTTGCAAAACTGTGTCCTCTCAGTAGCTGGGACGTTACATTACAAGTAATTACATTTACTTTGACTTCTGTTTTGTTGCAGACAGTATGAACCTACGATATTTCATGTTTTGTGTGATCAATTTCATTTCATTTGATAATATACTGTACATAAATTCCTGCATTTCAGGCCTGCAACACCTTCCATAAAGAAATTAAAAAAATTAGACCTTTGACCTCCACATTAGAGATATTATGAGGAGTGCTTTCTTCCACATGTGAAATATAGTGAAGATTCGTCCCATCCTGTCTATGGCTGATGCTGAGACCCTGATCCATTCGTTTATCTCTTCTAGATTTAACTACTGCAATATTCTATTTTCTGGTTTACTGCAGTCCAACATTAGGGCTCTCCAATTGGTTCAAAATGCTGCAGCCAGACTTTTGACATGACGCAGAAAGTTTGACCACATTACACCCATTTTGGCATCTCTTCACTGGCTTCCTGTCCCAGTGAGATCAGATTTTAATGTTCTGCTACTAGTCTATAAAATTGTTCACGGACTGGCACCTCCCTACCTAGCTGACCTAATTAAACCTTACGTACCGCCCCGGGCTTTGTGTTCTCAAGCTGCAGGACTAATTAGTGTCCCTAGGGTGAATAAGAAGTCTGCAGGTCATAGAGCTTTATCTTATTGTGCCCCTGTTCTGTGGAATGATCTCTCTGCATCAATAAAACAGTCAGATTCTGTAGAGACTTTCAAGTCCAGACTTATGACACACTTATTTTCTCTTTCGTATGGCTAGCATACCGGCATAGTATGTTTCTATGCTTTTTACTCTTAATTCATTTTATTAGGAAACGGAGCGTGCCGTGGCCTCAACTTTACCTAAATTCTAGGTCTTTTAGTGAAGCTCAGGGCTAGTGGCCGGAAATCACCTTAGTATTTCTTCTGTTTTTCTTGTTGCTTAATGCTGACAAATTACACTGTATTTGTCTGTCTGATGCTTGATTCTGCTTTTTTCTTTTTCTCTGTTTGAGGTGTGGCTCCATCCAGAGATGGGTGTGGTATCTGTTCCAGAAACCGTCCTGTGCACTGGCAACATTTCCTGTGTATTTGTTTTGTGAATTGTTCTGTAATCTCTGTTTGTAGCATGGCCCAAGCAGAGGGTCACCCCTTTGAGTCTGATCTGCTTGAGGTTTCTTCCTCAGAAGGAGTGTTTACTTATCACTGTTGCTCTGGGAGTTAGTAAGGTTAGACCTTACTTGTGTGAAGCGCCTTGAGGCAACTCTGTTGTGATTTGGCACTATATAAATGAAAATAAATTGAAAATTGGAAAAAAAAAATGACAGGGACAGTTTTTGTTTTCTAAATATAAGGATTTATTCATCACAAGTCAGATGGATGAGGGATGATACATAAGCATTTCCAAGTCAGTGAAAATGTCTTGGACTTGATTTACACAAGCCTGGCGCCAGAAAAAAAATATTAAGGGGGTGATGAGTTTATCACAGGGGGCACAACAAAAAGTGCGCACCGGAGGGGACGTGCCTCTGAGCGTGCGTAATGAATTGGGTGCGCTCCTGGAAAGCTCGTGTATTTAGGCTACACTGCTGTCAGAGACTGACTGAATAAGAGTAAAGAGTGATGACAGTATTTTTTAATTATTATTTGAACGTATAGACCCTCGGTCAAGTGATCTCCTGCATACCACAAAACCAAACCAACAACTGATCTGAGAAACGACACGAGACAGTAGATTAACCCCACATACAGCCCTCCATCACAAGCGCAAACACAGCGCAATTGGGCATGTGCGCCACTCCATGGCACAGAGCCCAACTACGCATGCAGTCACAAAGTTCTTCTGAAAAACTGGAGCGATCTGAATTCGGTTGGATGAATATGGGTGTGTGTGTGGAGACAATTCACCTCGTTCACAACGTGACAGAACTTAACGATGGGCTGTTACGCGCAATAGCTATTCTTGACCGAGCGTAATGGTTCCTGATAATTCTCCAGCAACACGTGCCATTAATTGTAACGTGTAAAGGTTGCAGCAGTTCCTGAGGACACCTGACGCCTCTGCCCCGAATCATCACATTCGTGATAAGCGGCCAAGAATGTGTACTTCGTGGCATTCGTGACTTGTCGTCGTTATGTGTAAACGCAGCATTAACACCCTCACCAAGTGAGTTGTGCTGCATGATCTGCCTTTTGCTTGGTGGACTTGACGAATCCCAGGAACTCCAGCTCTGACACTGCTTGAATAAATCAAGCATGTTTTAGTTCGTCCACCTTGCCATAATCGCTGGACTCAGGATCCTTGCCCTCTGCCGCACTGACAAGCGCAACCCTCACCCTATCAAATCGCTTGAACACAGACACACGCCCTCTTGTTTTAAAATTAATTACGTTAGTTAATTAATTTGGTTTAGTTGTTAAATACCTGATATTATTGAATAACTAATATTTTGCTATATTTTCCAGTATTTATTTTTCTTTCTTTTTTATTTTTATTTTTTGATAACTCTCACATCTGAGGGGGCGGGGTTGATGACGTGAGGGGGCGTCGCCCCCAAACACCCCCTCGTGGCGCCTGGTCTGGATTTACATCAATCATGAAGAAATACAAACAGGATGGTACTGTGTAGTAAATTTGTATCAGTGAGGCAGTTCTCAAAAATTGAGTGATCATGCTGGAAGGAGATGTGTGAGAGAAGCCACCAAGACACTCAAACATCTCTGAAGGAGTTATAGGCTTCTGTGGTAAAAGTAGGGATTGAATGACATGTTATCCTCTGAAGTGGGAAAGAAAGGCTTTTGTTTTTCAGCTCCCTCTGACTGGAACGCTCGCCAATCCAATTTAAAACAGCCTGGACTGACTTCTTGGACCTTCCAGTCTATCTTACGAGATCACGAATGGGGTTCTTTTGCAAAATGTCTGTGTTTCTAAATTCTAATCTGTTTCAGACTTTACATTGTTAAAGTGTTACTATGACCAAGAGGATTGTATTTTATCTACTATTAATGTTTTCATGTTGATGTTAATCTGTCCATTATGATGTGTGCTGCCACCTTTCTTGGCCAGGTCACCCTTGGAAAACAGGTTTCAATCTCAGTGTTTTTTTTAATCTGGTTAAATAAAGGTTATTATTATTTTATTTGTATGTGATGTAAGGATCACTTATATGCAAGAATCACTGCATTTTTTTCTAAATTTGTATTTCCAATGTCTTGTTAACTTTATCTGATTTAGAGTTAAAAGTTCTTTAATTTTTCAGTGTTCGTTTCAGTTACATATAAACTTACCATCAAGTTTTTGTTGTACAACAAAAATGATTCATCCTTGAAAAGAAGCCGAGCCCCACACGTTAACCTTTGGGCCATCAGCACAATGTCTAAGGTGTATTTTTGGCTAAAATCTTCAGTATCTGCTTTTATGTGACAGAGTACTAAATACGACCTTTTGGATGTGTTGTGACCTTTTCTTGCCCAATGCACAATGATGACAAACGGAAAAACAAACCGCAGGTTTGAATCACTAACTGACACCACATGTGTGATAACGGTGTGGGAAGTCCATGAGTGTTCACTGAATTTCTCTTGAAACATTTTAAGTGTGGTAGAGCTCTGTGCTTAATGGAGGAGGGGTTTACAGGAATTGCTGCCTTTCTCTGTAATGAAATCATTGGTGCATTTTTGGGCAATGTGGAAAAAAGTACCATTCTCCTGCACTACGAAGAGCGAGTAGGCAACTACTGCTGCGCTGTTCATTAAAATTTCCATTTCTGCAACGGCAGGAGTCGCAATGAGCCACGCTCCTGTGGACCGCCGAGTAAATGCACGGGTTTGTGTGTGTGTGTGTGTGTGTGTGTGTGTGTGTGTGTGTGTGTGTGTGTGTGTGTGTGTGTGTGTGTGTGTGTGTGTGTGTGTGTGTGTGTGTGTGTGTGTGTGTGTGTGTGTGTGTCTACAGCAACATTTCATTTCATCAGCATGTTGGTCGTTTGAAAATGGCTGAACAGTGATCCACAGTGCTGTGTGCACACAGTGAGGCAGCAAGTGCACGACAAGCACAGATCGTTACACGTGTGGGGCAAAATGCACATTTTCCTGATCTCCTGCTCCTTCGCTCAGGTAAATATAAGTGCTGTCAACATGGCGAAGCACTACAGCGGCTGAGCACCAGGCTGTCTCCGTGTCTGGACCTCCATCCACAGCAGCAAAGGATTTGATGAGATTTTGTGTGATTTCTATGCTATTACCAGCTAGGCCAGGGCAATTAACCTGCTTTCATATGTTTCATTTGATGCCAAAAGCAAAACAAAGTAATCTGTCGCAAGTTGCAGGGACCTCGGTTTATTAACCCCATGCAAAGAAGTTGAAACTCATACTCAAATAGTGATTTATTAATTCCCTTTTCCAAGTAATTGTCATCACCTGAAATCTTAACAGGTTCTGAAAGTTGAATAACTGTGCAAATGAGAAAAAGCTCTAATAAAGCTGCTGTCAGACACAAAGGGGTTTAACAGAGCAACACAATGAAAGCTTGAGCATTAAGTGCATGGGCTTAATAACAACATTTATTCAAATGTGGGAAAGTGACCTCTGTTCATAAATGAACTTTGCTCTGGACTTTGACATGCACTGCTCGGAAAATGGACTTTCACTTCTTCAGGGTGTGACATTTGTGCCCAGTTGAACTGTTGACAATGGTTAATCATGGTATTTTATGTCCAATTAATGTCAAATCTAGTGACATAATTTAAATATGTATTTATTGTCTTTCAGACATCAACATCATGTTCATATCATGTTCACTATGCAACAAGGCCCAGTTTTCCAAACACATTAGTGACAGGACTGCTTTGCGTGGCACCTTGTGTGCTGACACCTAAACCCCCCCCATCCACCTTTATTTTCTTTCTTTTTTTGCTCGTGGGTTGATACTGCGGTCGGTCCTACTGCAGCTACAGTGCATCCAGAAAGTATTACACCACTTCACTTTTTCCACATTTTGTTGTGTTACAGTCTTATTCCATAATGAGCAGGGGTGGTGGCCAAGTGGTTAACACACTTGGTTTCAGTGCAGAAGGTTCCGGGTTCAAATCCCACCCCTGCCACATTTCTCCATGTAATGTGGAGTTGCGTCAGGAAGGGCATCCGGCGTAAAACCTGTGCCAATTCAACATGCAGATCCACCTTGGATTTCCTGTGGCGACCCCGAGTGCAAACAACGGAGCAGCCGAAGGGACTTACTTTTTTACAGTCTTATTCCATAATGTATGAAATGCATTTTTTCCCTTAAAATTCTACACATAATACCCCATAATGATCATGTATAAAAAGTTTTTTTTTCGGTTTTGGGCCCCCTGCTTTTCTCCCTTCATATAGCACCCCTTGGGCACATATTGCTGTGTTTTTGGATTACCTATCATTGCTATGCAGATGATACTCAGTTGTACATGCCGATAACTGCTGGTAATCTTGTACACATAAAGTCCTAAGAGGATTGCCTTGCGTTAGTGAAAAGCTGGATGTCCAGCAATTTCTTACTTTTAAACTTGGACAAGACGGAAATGATGGTTCTTGGTCCACTGAGACATCAGCATGAGTTTGAACAACTAACACTTGGCCTAGGCTCGTGTGTCATACATCACACTGACAAAGTGAGGAACCTTGGGGTGATTTTTTATCTTACATTGTCCTTTGACCTACACATTAGCGATATTGCGAGGACTGCTTTCTTCTACCTGTGAAATATAGTGAAGATTTGTCCCATCCTGTCTATAGCTGATGCTGAGACCCTGATTCATGCATTTGTTTTTTCTAGACTGGACTACTGCAATGTTCCATTTTCTGGTTTACCGCAGTCCAGCATTAGGGGTCTCCAATTGGTTCAAAATGCTACTGTCAGATTTTTGACACGAAGCAGAAACTTTGACCACATTACACCCATTTTGGCATCTCTTCACTGGCTTCCTGTCCCTGTGAGATCAGATTTTAAGGTTCTGCTATTAACCTATGAAATTATTCACAGTCTACCACCTCCCTACTTAGCTGACCTACTTACACCCTACATACTGGCCCGGGCTCTGTGTTCCCAGAGCGTAGGACTATTTTGTGCCCCAAGAGTGAATAAAAAGGCTGTGGGCCACAGCTCTTTCTCTTATCATGCCCCTGTTTTGTGGAATGATCTCCATACGGTAATAAAAGAGTCAGATTCTGTAGACACATACAAGTCCAGACTTAAGACGCATTTATTCTCCCTCTTGTATGGCTAGCATACTAGCATAGATTTGATTAGATTAGACAGAACTTTATTGATACCTTGGGAAGACTCCCTCAGGAAACTGAGGTTCCAGCATTACTGTATAGCAGCACACAGGGTAAGAAGTACACAGAGTATCAAACGTGAAAAAAGAAAAACAGTTTGCAAATATAAATATAAATACAAATACACAATATAAATGACAGAAATACTGATCAATACTAGTTTACAGGACATTACTGTTCCTCTCATTCTCATTCCCCGCCTTTGTCTTCCTGTTACTCTTCCTCCTCCCACTGATGAACTCCTCCCATCTGCTCCAAGTGATGTTAATCAGTGAAATCACCTACTGGAGTCAGTGGCTACAAAGAAAACCTGCATGCTCTTGGCCCTTTCTGGAATACTTTGGACACCACTGGTATATAGCATAGTACTATGCTTCCTGTCTTTTTCAATTCATGTTATTAGCCATGGGACAGGTCTTGGCCTCACTTCCTCTAAATTCTGTGTCTGTTAGTGAAGCTTAGGGCAAGCAGCAGACAATCACCTTAGTATTCTCTCTGCTTTCCTGTCGATTTACTTCTTCTTCTTCTTTGTCTTTTGGCTGTTCCCGTTAGGGGTCGCCACAGCAGATCAATCGTTTCCATCTCACCCTGTCCTCTGTATCTTCCTCTGTCACACCAACCACCTGCATGTCCTCTCTCAGCACATCCATGAACCTCCGCTTTGGTCTCCCTCTTCTCCTCCTGCCTGGTGGCTCCATCCTCAGCATCCTTCTCCCTATATACCCTGGGTCCCTCCTCTGCACATGTCCAAACCATCTCAATCTCGCCTCTCTGACTTTGTCTACAAACCGTCCCACCTGAGCTGTCCCTCTGATATGTTCATTCCTAATCTTGTCCATTCTTGTCACTCCCAAAGAGAATCTCAACATCTTCAGCTCTGCCACCTCCAGCTCTGCATCCTGTCTTTTTGTTAGTGCCATTGTCTCTAAACCATACAACATAGCTGGTCTCACTACTGTTTTGTAAACTTTCCCCTTCACTCTTGCTGATATTCTTCCGTCACAAATCACTCCTGCCACCTTTCTCCACCCACTCCACCCTGCCTGCACTCTCTTCTTCACCTCTCTACCACACTCTCCATTACTTTGAACAGTTGACCCCAAATATTTAAACTCATCTACTTTCACCACTTCTACTCGTTGTAACTGCACTATTCCACTGGGCTCCCTCTCATTCACACACATGTACTCAGTCTTGCTTCTACTGACTTTCACTCCCATTCTCTCCAAAGCATATCTCCACTTCTCCAGACTAGACTCAACTTTCTCTCTACTCTCACTACAGATCACGTCATCTGCAAACATCATAGTCCATGGGGACTCCTGTCTGATCTCATCTGTTAACCTGTCCATCACTACTGCAAACAAGAAAGGACTCAGAGCTGGTCCTTGGTGTAATCCCACCTCCACCTTGAATGAGTCTGTCATTCCGACTGCGCATCTCACCGCTGTCACACTATTCTTGTACATGTCCTGCACTACCCTAACATACTTCTCTGCCACTCCAGACTTCCTCATACAATGCCACAACTCTTCTCTTGGCACCCTATCATAAGCTTTTTCTAAGTCCACAAACACACAATGTAACTCTTCTCTATACTTTTCCAACAGTATTCTCAGAGCAAACATTGCATCTGTAGTGCTCTTTCTCAGCATGAAACCATATTGCTGCTCACAGATCTTCACCTGTTTTCTAAGCCTAGCTTCTACTACTCTTTCCCATAACTTAATGCTGTGGCTGATCAGCTTTATGCCTCTGTAGTTACTGCAGCTCTGCACATCAACCTTGTTCTTGAAAATAGGAACCAGCACACTTCGTCTCCACTACTCAGGCATCCTCTCCCTTTCCAAGATTTTATTAAACAATCTGGTTAGAAACTCTACTGCCATCTCTCCTAGACATTTCCATGCCTCCATTGGAATGTCATCTGGACCAACTGCCTTTCCACTCTTCATCCTGTCATTCATTCCTGTCGATTTACTGGTGGTGAATTATGCCTTAGATGCACTTTTTCCAGCTGACTGATTCTGATTCAGATTCTCTCTGCCCAAGGCATTGTGAAATCCACAGAATTCCACGGATCCGCAGATTTTTCACACCCTGGTTATTTATTCCACTCGTAGCTCAATGAATTATGATGGCCAATTTCAGCCTCCTGCTATAAATATTTTAACTGGATTTTCTTATCAACTGTAGGAATTCATGACTTACAATGATCGCATTTGGATTCAGCATGTAAAAATCAACAGGAAGAAGTGCTCAGTTTTCAATTCTCAGAGGGGTGCCATTAAAGTGGAAGATGATCAAGGAATTTTTTTCCCCTGCCATGTTCAAAACACCACTCAATTTCACTCATTACGACATCACACGCCACACACACACACACACACACACACACACACACACACACACACACACACACACACACACACACACACACACACACACACACACACACACACACACACACATGCCTTCTGTGTGACATGCTGGAAAGCACCAGGTTCTTCAGAAACTCCAAATCCATGATAAAATGGAAGCATAAACAGAGACAAAGTTGAGAAAACATTGGCCAGGAAACACTAGATGACACCCGGGGTTTACTCACCACATTAAATAGCACTGAACCTCAAAGCATACACAGCAGTCACATGTAGCATACACACAGAAAGTACACTCCGTGAGTATAGCATGCCAGTAGTTCCTACAAACATGTCAGGCAGACGCCTTCTGTAAGAGCGGCACTTGGCTCTGCCCTTGTGACTGTGCCACAGATTGTCAAGATAGGGCCCTATAGTTGTCAGCAACTGATAGGGGGCTGTATTCTGCTTCTATCAGCTTCAGACGTTTGTGACATCATAAAGATGAACACTTTAAAATTCCACATAAGTGCAAACACGCTAGATGATAAAACATAGTGTCATTTGGCAGTGGTATTAGCGGCATTGCTAAGTATTATACTTTTTTGCCTTGGTATGTGCTCTAAGAGCAGCTTTCTATTTAAACACAGCACAGCATTTTGGAACAAAAGCCCTCATGTACATATTGTTTCAGTCATCCATCCTGCAGGCCGTGTTTCTCTACAGGGACGCAATAACTGCACTTATCATGTTAATTAGGTGCAGAACACAACAAAATTGCAAATGTGGAAAATGCAAATGCATGCATTCAAATTTTATATAAAAAAGACAGTCCCTACTTGTGTCACCACCTGCCTGTTCAGTTTGCCTCAATTCCCAGATCCCCTGGACAAAACACCGGCGAGACAGACCGGGTGGAAATGAACACACACTGTACGTCTTGCAGTGTGGTGCAAAAACAGGGCACACTAACCCAGCTAGCACCAACCGTGGTGAGTTTGATTCAAGTGAGGGGGAGAAGAGGGGAAGAGAAAGTGGTAAACAGAGGGAATGCTGAGGCAGCAGTGCAGTGAAAGAAGAAGAAGAAGCAGGTGATGGGGAGTGAGTGCTGGAGGAGAGCTACCTGCTCAGGAGATGGAAGAAATCAGACAGGGAGAGCTGAGGGGAATGGCAATGCATGGAATAACAAAGATGATGAGAGAAAGTGAGTGGAGGAGGCAGAGAGAGACGGAGAGAGACAGAGAGAGGAGAAGACAAGCGAGATGTGGAACACGAGAGATGGAATCTAGTTAATGTGCTCAACGTGCACGGTCCTTTCACAGTTTTTTTTTTTTAATTCCTCTGTGGGGCATCTCGTGCTTTCACTTAACGACAGAAAGTGTGCATCTTTGCAGTTTCTGTGGTCGTGTAGCACCTCACAACCAAAATCTTGTTTGCGGTGTTGTGTATTGTTTTGTGTGTATTTTCAGACTACAGTATTTTACCAGGCAAAGTGTTCTCAGAGCATTTTGTTCTGGTGCACACAGGATGACTGACAGCACACTGGAAACTGCGATGGCTGCTCATAGTTGAACTTGAGCAGACCCCATCTCACATCTGATCCTGATTCTTTTTAAAATCCTGTAATCACAATTGGTGATTAGGCCTGATTAAGCCTTGAACACTTTCCATTGATCCTGATCATCTTATGTGATCATGATGTCATAACCTAGAATATTTAGTATTCTGTATTTTTTATTAAGTTGACATTGTGACTCTTTTGTCCAGTGATCAATGAAATTATCATCTCATCAGGATGAATTATTGAGCCAGAAGTATTGAATGACCTTAATGGTAGACCTGCTGAGGGTGTTGGGTCTCGTTTGGGTCAGGTTCTCTTAGTGGATGATATGACTCATGAGCTCAGGTCAGTAATGCAATAGGATTTAACTGCACCATTTAAGATAAGACCCTAATGTTCTAAAAAAAAAAAAAAAGACTCCTTGATAAACAGATGATTTGCAGTTCTGAGACACAGGTGTAGGAGGTTGGAGCATCTATGGCAGGGGTGCCCACATTTTTTTGGCTTGTGAGCAACTTTTAAAATGACCAAGTCAAAATGATCTACATACATTACAAACGCTTAACATACATTGGCTCATCAATTAAACTTAGGGCAGAATTGTAGTAAAACTTAGTCCCATTTTAGTTGTTAAAATTAATAATAATAATAATAATTATTATTATTATTATTATTATTATTATTATTATTATTATTATAAGTAGTTGTAGTAGTAATAGTAATAGTATGAAAAAATGTCTTCAAAAGTGGACCTTTCATCTAGGAGTGTTTCCAAACACCCTCTTTCCATCTGGATTCACCCCTGGCTTGCCGTATGAGAAGGAAGACTGGATAACGTGTATTTATGCAGAAAACACAACCTTATTGACAGGTAAGAAGGTTTTAACAGCACTTTTTTTTTACATCATGTCATCCCCAGAAAGAGACTTTACGTGCATTTGGGACAAAAAAAGCATTTGTTTTGTTGTTAATGTGTTGCGGGTCTTCAGCTGTTTTTAGTTTAACCACAGCGAGGACACACACAGAGCAGCACAGAGTTTGAAAGAAAACAAAAGTGTTAAAACATCTTTGTAAGGTTCATTTCAGGTGTGTTGTCATCACTGTGCTTTGAGACACAGAGAGACGGGACAACAGTTTTTCGACTCAGAGCTGCTGCACAAAATGCAGCATCAAACGCAAAAAAGTGGGCGAAGTGAACAGTTCGGCTGAACACCCGTCCTCCTCATGTCTATGGGGCAGTATCTTAGATCACGATCGACGTTTTGGGCACCCCTGATCTATAGCATCACTCAGGATTAGAGAAATCATACTAAAGTGGCGTGATTGCTTGACTGGGTATAAACATGCTTTGTTGGCTGCATCTACAACCTAGTAATCTAAATGAATGAGTACAATCACAGATTCTTGTTTGAGATGGTAGAACTGGCCAGATCAAAAATCTTGCACCATTTTTCAGCTGGTGAGTTTACGGGGTTTTAATGGTAAACTTGAGGACATTAAAAATGTAATTACCCAGCCTCCTTTGGCCAAGGTTGCAAATCATCTAATGGTATCAGTGGGGCCAACGAACATAAAACTCCTGTTAACTGACTTTGACATTATTACCCTGCACACAGCGAAGCAGCAATAGCAGGGCATTGATTCCACCGTGTGTGTGTGTGTGTGTGTGTGTGTGTGTGTGTGTGTGTGTGTGTGTGTGTGTGTGTGTGTGTGTGTGTGTGTGTGTGTGTGTGTGTGTGTGTGTGTGTGTGTGTGTGTGTGTGTGTGTGTGTCTAAAAGATAAAAAAAATGGCTGGATTGATTTCCTTCAAAAATGGTGGGAACATTATTTAGATAGATATCTAGCCATGATTAAATTTGTTTGTGTCAAGGTCAAGGAAAACATGGTCTGAAACACACCTTAAAAAATTCTCAACAACCAAGAAGTCTACATGGATGATCTAAAGCATATTTTGATCAGCAAAATACATATTTGTGATGATGTCATAAGTCAGTGATGTCATATTTATATACATAGTCAAAAATAGCATTACGGTTATATGCATATTTACTTGTACATTTATATTGTGGTAGTGGCATGCGTGATGGTCTGTGTGATGCCTTTCATTTCTTTACAGTAAATATCTGACATTGTGATGGGTGATGACTTCATAACTTGTCTTCTTGATCTGCTTTTAATAATGCTTGCAAAGGATCTTTGCTGAACTTGGTCACACTACTGCTCACCACTGGACATGTTCCAACTTCCAGCAGCTTTAAAATGACAGTGATTAAGAAACCACGTTTGGTGGTCAATGAAAAATGTTCATACATCTCAGTGGGTGCATTCGGTGCCCCAACTGTCATACCAATCCCTCACCTTACAGTTTTATTTCTATTCTGTCTGACGATACCAAACATGTGCAGATCTTTGTGCTTGCCAGAAAGCCTCTCACTTCTGAGTGTCTTCTTTTAAAACCAGTGCATAGCCACATGGGGCACTTCGTGTTAAAAGCAATAGCTGGTGCCACTCTGATTGTCAGATTTCATGTTATGCCTCCAACACACCCATGGCTAAAGAGGTGCTTGTATCCAGTTGAAGACCTGGTTATATGATCAAAGATTTCAAAACATTTTGCATTAATATTTTTAGAGGTTACTATTGTGCCTGCTGCTGTTTTTGTGGGACAATAATCCTTTTTTTTTTTTTTTTTTTTGCACAGAAAAGGAGAAAATTTGTTTTGAACTTATGTTTTTGGTCTAAATACCTAGACTTTGGTACTTTTCACGACAAAATGGGTAGACTTGGGTACTTTTACCACATGAAGCCCTCTATTGTTCATTTTTGATTGGTGGTTTGTTTTGTGGTGTCTCCTTGTCTTTCTACTAGAGAGGGGTGTTATTTCGAAAAATTTGGGAATCTATACATGTTTGCATGGAATATGGAAATATACACGGAATAAACCATAGCAGGATAAATTTTGGGTCATTTGATTCCAAAAATCCATATGGACGGAGCCAGTGAAGATATTGGGTTCAAAAATTGCCAAAAATATTGACAAAAATGTCATATCTTGAGAACCGCTGCACCTACAGACTTGAAATTTGGCTCCAAATGTTGCTTGACCCCAAGTTTATATTCAACTTCTATAGTAACAATAAGCCTATCTGGTGTTTTTTAAGAGTAATTGACAAAAAAACCTAATTTCAGTACATATGTTACAATCAATAGTAACAAACAAAATCTATACTTTTTATTTCAGGAACATCAGTTGAGTATAATCATCACATGTAAAGAATATTATGGCCACAATGAACTAATTATAAGCAACAGAGTGGTTTTCTACGTCAACAGCACATATACGACACACGCGTTACTTGAAAATTTCAAACGTTTCGTCCATCCTGCTATGGTTTATTCCGTGTATATTTCCATATTCCATGCAAACATTTATAGATTTCCAAATTTTTTGAAATAACACCCCTCCCTGTTTCTACAGATACATTCCGTTAACTCCAATATTGGAGTCAGTCCAAAATAACTCAGTTAAATAGGAAATTAATATCCTAAATAAAAGACCTAACTTTAATGCCAACCCCTTTCAAGTCATGTCCGTCATTCAGGAAAGTCCCCATGCTCAGAAAATTGCACTAAAATCATATCAGATTATTTGTTTGCTTGTTTGTTTTTGCCACATGTTTGTAATGCTGGTTACTCTCATTGGACTTTGGAACTTCTTGCTTAGAAATTATGGACTTGAGTGTTTCTTACGCTACGAATGAGTGAATTCCTTCATGACTGTATACCAATATAGTCCATGGGCCAAGCAGGTTGATGCAAAAAATTATGCAAATGATTGTTTGGGTTAATAGGGTTCGAAAAAGGAATAGTTTGCACCATCTGTCATGTTTAGTTATCATATTACAGGGTAACATATGTCGCAAGTCATAGAATCCAATGAATGTCGACCTTGTTTGACCTTTACTTTGGAGACAAAACATTCAACACAGTCAAAACTATTTCATTTATTAATCCTTTTATTTCAACCAATAACTTGCATAATTTTTTACTGAAATTTGAGCAACTTTAACTTTTGGCCCCTGTACAAACTGAAATTGACCTTTTGTTAATTCACTATTTGTGTTGTTTTTACCCCATAACTCCAGAACATTCAGTCATAGATAGTCCAAACTATACCTTTTTGGAATCATTATGATCAGACAAATAATGTGGTATAGATTTTTTTTTTTTTTTACCTCTGTGTAATTGTGCATTGTCCCCTAGCTGTAGCCAGCTAGGGGACAATGGCGCATAGACTAATATACCAGGCTGGAGTATGACAGATATGATGACAGATGGCAAATGACAGATATTCGCCCTCATCTAACTCGGGCGAATATCGGTCATTTTGGGCAACTGGGATGGACGTCAGGCCTCTGAAAATGCATACTGCATGACAACTGCATGTTATTTGCATTATTATCACTTACTGAGATACACAACACGTGGAATCACATTAACAATATTTAATGTCATTTCAAAATGCATGACACCCAGCAAACGCGTACATAAAAAGTTGGCTCACTTTAACTTTTGTCGTGTCGGCTGGCGCGCTGCTCTCCAAATTCGCCAGTGCGTCCTCATCAAGCTGGCTGCTTTGGCTGCTGTTCATTATCGTACTATCCATGATAAAATCATCCAGAATATCCATAGTGGAACCAACACACACTTCTCGCCTTTTCATCTTTTCGTCTGCGGGCAGTTTTTGGGCTGCACGCGCTATGACGTCATCAGTTTATGCACTACTGCTACTGCGGGCAGGTATGGCCAGGTAGCGTAAATGTAAATCTATGCTACCGGCCCAGCAACGCCTCAGTAAGTGATAATACTATACAATACAATACTGGTGTCGGCTCATTTTCTTCAAAAAAATGTGACTTCATTAGTTTTTGCACCCAGGTCTTCAATTCCTTTGCACTCATGCTGCATAAACAGCTATGGACACACCCCAAACAGACATCCACCATAGACCATTGCATTATAGATCTTCAAAATTACGCCACATATGATGTCACTTAATGCAGGGTGGGCACAGTATCAAAATATTGAATGACAAAATACTGTGGAAATGACATCAAATTGGAAATGCACACAAATTTTCAAGGACCAGTGAAGAGAAAGCTTTTTCAGTGCATCTGCTGTCTCCTCGCCCTGATGCTCCCCATCCCCACTCGACTTTTATCAGTGACAGACCGGCTTCTCCGTAAAAATGCAACACTGAAGAAAAAGTTAAGGCTTCCTTGGCATTTTCTGTCCTTAACATACTCCTTGCCAAGCTTGACTCTGCTCTGCCATTTCCATCTAAGCCCCAGCCCACAACCTGCTCCTGCGCTGGCTAGGAAAAGTAGATTACAGAGAGAAAATGTCATAAACTCTATGGAGAGAAAGCATAGGTTGTCAATTATACATGTGCCACTCTGCTACTATCTCTGACTCTCTCCACCCACTCTGAGCGGCTTGGCCGAGACAGGCCTGCTCTTTTCCTATCCTTCTCTCCATTCTATTCTTCTGTAAGTCTGACATCTTTCTTTTATTGCATTACATACGCACGCAGCCACGAATAAATGCCACACACATGCACCCCGGAGAGGCATTTGTCAAAGCTGAACCCAAAATATTGTGATCGTTGAGAATCTGGCTTGGTTTGGAGTCAGAAATTGGAGAATTGTGTTGAAGACAATGGAGGTATAACGTCGGTCTACATGCAGAAGATTCTATTAATAACCTGCTACAGAGGGGGAGAACAAAGCGGGAACAAACTAGTGCAAAGAGCGTGGCTTTACGCCTAATAAAAGCCGGCTCCTCTGGGATTTCCATTCATACCAAGCAGGCTATTTTTCTTTTCAACAGAGTGTCTTATCATGTGTTCGGCCTAATCACTGCCAATGTTTGGTGCAATAAATACCTTTGATTTTAATTAACTTCACCAAGGAGGTTATGTTGGCTGGTTTATTTTAGATCGGGAGCTGAAATAGCCTACCATGCATCCCCCCCCCCCCCCCCCCCCCCACACACACACACACAACAAAATGCCACTTGAAAATTCAGTACGGTATATCTTATATATTATATTCCAATTCTAAGGTGGAACTGTGCCAGTATACTAAGGTATATCTAAATATCTAAAAAGGAGGAGTAAAATAGGAGAGTAGAAAAGAGTAGAAGTAGAGCCACTTATGTGCCTGGCCTTGAGAACCAGGGATGGTAGTTTATCCCATGGGAACTCTCCCTACCCACCCAAGTGGCTCAAGAAAAAAGTATATATAGTAATAAATAATAAGACATAAGAATGATAAGACATCATATATATATATATATATATATATATATATATATATATATATATATATATATATATATATATATATATATATATATATATATAAAAACTGTATTTAAATATTAAGGGTAATAAACAACATATACAATAAATATGGTACTATATAATAGACAGGAGTAGGTACTAGAACCTAAATATTAATACAGGAGAAGATTTGGTCATGATCATGGTAATTTATTATAGAAACAGAAGCTATGATGTAATGTGTATTGTTATCTATCTGAAGTAACTCTGCTAGCATACTATAGGAAAATAAAAAGCATAATCTATATGCTATCAAATGGAAACCTTAAGAACTAAGGTACTATATGTTGATATCTTTAAAACAACACATAAACCGATGAATCATTAAAAAGCTACACCATGTAAAATAAAATTGTAAAACTTGATTTTTTTTCAACCTCTGTAATGTCCTTAGTGAAAATTTGAGTGGTAACAGGAAAATAACTCATTCCCGATATACCTTTTGGCGCAATATTCACCTAAAGGTTAAAAGCTACTCATGAGTGCTGTACGTGGGCCGAATTTTTGCACTTTTTCACCTTCTTTAAATACCTATACATATAATATCAACCATATCCATCTATATATTTCTGAAAGGCCCATTTTCTCTACTTTAATATGATACCCATCTCATTTCTGCAGGATAAAATGGCACTTGTCTATATGGCTTACAGTACAACCATATACACAACACTTATCTGGACCAAAAAATGGCCAAAGATTTTCTGAAAAGTTTTTTGTAACAAAATCTGAAGTATCAGAGCCTAGATTAAGCACTAATATTACAACTACAAATCATTAGCTTTCATTTGAGACCAAAACAATGGTGAAAGGCGAAGTATTGACTGAATGACAAACTACTGACTTGGATGCTATTTGCCTTGTGTTGAACACATTCATGGGACATATCATATACAGTAAAATGTACTAAGAAAATGCATTTTCCTTCTCTGTGATATGTCCAAAGCTATAACGTTTTGCAATGTTTTACTCATAGACAATTCTAGAATGATGATTCATATGTCATATTGACTACTGGCGGCCATCTTGAATTTTTTTTTCACTTCTAATGCGTTTGTTGTTCTTGTTACTTTTTTCTCGTTAATTTAGGCCATGTTACAGCTAAATTAAGAATGATTCAAAGCCTTTCCAGTGAAGCATGAGGATAAATTATGGGTGGAACCCGAAGATTTAACAACTTTTCAGATGCTATTAATTCCTCAAGTGGCACATGCAATATTGGTTTAGAATACAATTTGTATCATATTAAAGTAGAGAAAATGGGCTTTATAGAAATATATAGATGGATATGGTTGATATTATATGTATAGGTAGTTAAAGAAGGTGAAAAGTGCAAAAATTCGGCCCACGTACAGCACTCACGAGTAGCTTTTAACCTTTAGGTGAATATTGCGCCAAAAGGTACATTGGGAATGAGTTATTTTCCTGTTACCACTCAAATTTCCACTAAGGACATTATAGAGGTTGAAAAAAATCAAGTGGCATTTTGTTGTGTGTATGTGTGTGTGGGGGGGGGTGCATGGTAGGCTATCTCAGCTCCCGGTCTATTTATTTTGTTGTAATAAAAGAAAGGCCAGTGAAGGAAAGCTTAAAACTATGTGTGAATCCAGGTCTGAATCCAGGAAACAGATTGCACTTTTAGCAAGGTTACACAAAAGGCCGTTTCTCATGAAATAATCTATGGATCTCAATGTTTACAGGTTTGAAGCACACTGGGTTGGACTAAGTGTTGGGGTTAATATGACTGGAAGAGGTTTGCAGTCTACAGTGTGCCCCTTTTAATTGCTGCTGTGTGTGTTTCAGATCATTTCCATGTTGACATAAGGCACTTTGAACGGCACTTATAGCATGAAAGGTATTATCCAAGCAGTCAGCTTTAATCGTCATAAATGAAGCATACTCAGGAGAAAAAGCTGCAGCTCCTTGACTGGCTACTTGAGGCTGGCTTCAAAACTGAACAGGTTCCCGTAGAAGCCCATGCTGAAATGTCCAAATTTAGAGCAGAAAAAAACCTGTTTACTGCCAAGGGGAAAAAAACAGTTTTGGTCTCTATAGATAGTTTTCACCTCCTTCACAACTGTACAGAGAGGTGAATTTCTTTCTAACTTCTTAGTTTAAGACATTTAAAGAAATAAAGCTGGTGTGGTGTTGCTGTTGAGCGATGCTCACAGGTTCCGTCACAGCTGTGGCTTCTAGCTGCAGTGGAAAGTATGTCATTTTTTTTTTTTTGCATTTTATTACAATTATCTGTAATAATATGGCTTGTTGTCTGGTTTATTCTCCTAACGGATCACCTAAGAGGTTTGTGGTGCAGTATCTGTGTCAAGTCTTATTTAAGTTTAGATGCTAACAGTGTTTTAAAGATGTACACCGGGCTCACAATCATTAAGGTGCCAGAAAAATAAACCCACTAAATTTAAAGAAGAATTTTCATCACACTTAGACCCATGCAATTCTTTTTAATATATATTTTTAAACAAGCTTTCAGTCAAACAACCTTTATCGGGCATTGCACAGGACAAACACAGGCAGGCCCGTCCTATGTAACCCAGAATTCAATCAGTGCAATCAACAAAAGAGGTTACACCTGCACAAGGTGGCTTGTGTTCAGTTGAGAGTTGTAGTTCAACCTATTTGTAATTCTCTAAGCACACAAGTCCACCTGTATAAAACATAATAAACAGATGGGGTACAAGAACAAAATCCCAATGTAGTCCCCCAATGTGCAATACCATGAACAATAAAAAGACAAAAAATAGACACAAAACAAAAAATCTTAACTCGATCTGATCAGACATCAAACATCAAGTCATCATATAGTGCAATTCCTCAAATCAGTCATATCAAAGTCAACATTTAAACCTTCTGGATGTAATGAGCCCAAGGTGTGTATCCAAAACAATCAGCACTTTTACCAGCTGTCGGTAGCCTTTAGGCTGAGTTAATGCCCACGCTAAAGTAGAGCATTATGAGAACTACCACTCAGTAACAAAAATATTACTTCATCAACACCAGAACTGAGGTTAGCCTATCTTTGCGTGATGGTAACTCAAAGATGAGAGCATGATCAGTTTTTTTTTTTTGTCCCACCCAGGTCATGCACAGTGTCAATCAGGCTCCACCTCTTAATTCAAATATGGGTTGGTCATGACATAGGAAAAGTATGCACTGGAAATGGGCTTCAAAGCTGCTCTTTCAGGTCTCTGTGCACCGATTCAATTGACAGATGAAATCGCAACGGATTGGTCGCTGCGTGTTTGCATCGATTTTTTCTGACGCACAATGAATGCACCGCGGATGGAAGCCTGTAAGCAAAACACATTTCTACCGCAACAAATCTCTTTCAAAATGGAGGCCTGTGACAACGGCACAAGCAGTTTCAGGAGATTTTTGATGCACTTAAAACATTTAAATCAGGCGTTTGAAATTAGTTTGGCTTTTTTTTTTTTAATGATTGGAAACTTAACAAAATGCAGGTCGTTTGGAAAGAATGCTGTGGCTGTCGCTGCGCCCCCTAACTCGGCAAAATTGGTGAGAAAAGTTTTTCAAGTTACTTTTGCCAAGGCGGTAACTCGGTCGATGAGTGAGACACTTTAAGTCACTCATTGAGAGTGATGTTGTCTTACTGTTTAGTGTACTGCTTAAGTTGTGATCAAAGTGTGATCAAACAGGTTCCAAATATGAATGAACCAATTCCTGCTCTTTAATGTTGAATCTGGTAAATTTGCTGCTTATAAGGAGTAAAACAAATCCTCTGCCTCTAGTAGAATCAGAAGAAGACAAAGAATACCATATGTGACCGCAGGACCTTTGTGGCCAGGACAGCGGTGGGATCGAACCCGGACGGCTCGCACTGAAGACCATTCCTCTACCAGGTCAGCCAAAGGGGAATTCCTCGTTAGCCAAGCTAGCGGGAACGTCTTTTCAATCAGGACCCAGGACCTTCATCCTGCTACACATAGTACCATACTGAATTGCAGTTTCTTATTTTCTATTTAGATTTTTGGTATAATTTCTTTGCATCATATTGAATGGCATCATATCGCTGTATCGCATTGTGAGGAATTGAATCGCCATTAAATACATATCAAATCAGGAACAGGGGTGAATCGTGTCGTCATGTATCGCTATATGTATCATATCGCTGGTAGTGTATTGAGATGAGTATCGAACCGTTGTCAGTGATGAGAGTCACATGTCTAATATATATACAGTCTGTGGTATTATCCAAATAAAATGTGTCTATATATTAAAAGCCAAGTGGCCTCTGTGCACGTGTATGTGTGCATGTGTGTGTCTTTGATCACGGAAAAACTGGGGAGAGCTGACATTTGCTGTGTGGTATGCTTATGTATTTACACGGAACATTAACAGGACTCATATTTTTGGAGAAATTAGGGTTATTACGCAACAACAGTGAACAATGGATGTTGGTAAATACTTTCTGGACTCATCCTTTCATTCCAAATCATTGTAGAAACTTTGCATAATTTATTACCAACTGTATGATTTTCTTCACTTTCTTATGAAATAATGCAATGAACATAATAAGAAACATCAGACATACTGTATCGTAAAAGGGCTGGAACACGGTTTGTGGTTCAGTTGGTTGCACCTGGTTTTGAGGATGCACTTCACTGCCCCTCTAGTTATCGTCACAGAGTAAAAACCATTCAAGCTTTTGCAGCTTCTTCTCATCAGCTGGTGAATACAGCAGCGCAAACAAAAGCCAGGATGAAACATCTGTGCAATACACAGCTGAGATTATCACCATTTTACTGTGTTTACCCACAAAACAATATTATGCATGCGGAAAAGATCTGTTCCCATTAAGGCCCCACAGATTATTAGCTGTGTCCACTTTGCAGCTAATTCAGTCCACTCACTAATGACCAATAAGCAAGCTTCCAGCCTTTAGCTTTAAACCACATAAAGCTCACTGGCTATAAATAAACACACAACTGGTGTTACACTACGGTGCCGTTGAGACGCAAATTAGAAAATTACAATGTGAATTTCTTCCACTGGCTGACTGAGAGAAAGAATGTAGTAAATAATGCAGAGACAAAGCTATAACGAACAAAAGCGACAAGGAATAAACAAATATGTAACCAGTAAAAAAACCAGGACTGCATACCGCTATCAAGATAAAAATAATAAGAAACAACTCTAAAATTGCCATAAAAGTGTCCTGATGCTGCATATTTTGGTAGCTGTAATTTAAAACGTAACTTTCTATTTCAGCGAAAATCCAAATTTGGTGAAAATGGGTTCAAATAACACTACTGGCATTTGATTTATTTTTGCTGTTCACAATCAGGCTCATAAGTATTTTAAAATGAGACTTTTTGTGTTTTTGCTTCTGCACACCACCACAATGGAGTTCAAATAAAACAAGATGTGCATGGAGTGTAGACGTCTGACTTGAATTTGACGGGTTTAACAAAAATATTACACCGACCATTTAATCATCAAGATACCCATAATAACACCTTTAAAGGATTTACAGGCTTCTGTGGTGACAATTGGAGAAACTGTGGCGGAGCGGGGCAGAGAAAGATGTTAGTTTAAAAACAAAACAAAACAAAAAAACAGAACAAATGTAGGCCCAAGTCTCTCGCATGGTGCAAAGTTGTGTTTTTAACAAAAATCTTTTTCTGTACCACTGCACCATAAAAGTGTGTAATTGGCAACACACCACACAGAAGTTGCACTATGCACAGAAACATGACAGTCACACAAGCAGGGCTGTCTGGGTGTCTTGGTGGCTTCCCTCACTTGTCTCCTTCTTACACAATCACTCCATTTTTGAGAACTGCCTACTCCAGGCAGATTTGCTACACTGTGTCACACTGTTTTTACATTTCATAATGACTGATGTATATAAAGTCGGAGACATATCCAGTGGCTTGGAAATGTTCATGTATCCATCCCCTGACCTGTCTAAATAAAACTGGCTGTAAATCTGACCGTTTGTATGAACAAATACTTCTTATATGTAGTTTGTCCAATTACCTATGGCTTCCGAAAATGGAGGGAGTGTGTCAACAAGCCCCTTGAATTCAAACTAAAAGTATGCACTTCAAACCAAAACTTCGACCAAAAAAGTCACTGTCCAAATACATATGGACCCAAAACGTTCATTACTTCATCCCATTTTGCAAATTGACCTTTAAATGCTACAAAATCACAACAATAAATTTTCTAGTGGTCTGTGTTCCAGTCTAATAAATAAATTGATCTAAAAATTAATTTAAAATATCACTCACTCACTAATCACACATCTTCAGCCGCTTATCCGGGATCGGGTCGTTGGGGCAACAGCTCCAGCAGAGGACCCCAGATTTCCCTTTCCCAGGCCATATTGGCCACCTCTGACTGGAGGATCCTGAGGCGTTCCCAGGCCAGTGTGGAGATATAATCTCTCCACCTAGTCCTGGGTCTTCCCCGGGGTCCTCACCTAGTGAGGTGTTCCAGGAGGCATCCTTACCAGATAGGTTGATTGAAGTGGTGCTGTCATCATCATCACCATCATCATCATCATCATCGTGGGCCTCCGTCCTTCATTGTAGATGATGGGTTGCACCCTGCTGAAGTGAGATCTCTTTAGCGGAGGAGGTGACGGTCTAGTGGTTAAGCGGGCTTGACACCAGAGGATCATCAGTTCAAAATCGCTATGGGCCCTTAATTTGGCAAGGTCCTTAATCCCCAAGTTGCTCCTGGTGTGTAGTGAGTGCCTTACATGAGTGTGTGTGTGTGTGTGTGTGTGTGTGTGTGTGTGTGTGTGTGTGTGTGTGTGTGTGTGTGTGTGTGTGTGTGTGTGTGTGTGTGTGTGTGTGTGTGTGTGTGTGTGTGTGTGTGTGTGTGTGTGTGTGAACAGGTGAATGTGAGGCATTACAATGAAGGGCTTTGAGCTTCCAATTCAGATGGAAAATCCTGTCCGTTTGCCATTTACATTCTGCTGTGACTGTAAAGACCAGTCCATGACCGACGATCCCTGGAGCAGCGACTGAAGGTGACATCTGAAGGCTCACCGGTGTTGCTCAATGATGCATTCCTTTTCTGACATTTTTGGGCTCTTTGCTCACAGTTGTCAGCCTCAGCTTGCCCTTCTTAACAAGTTCCCTCTATAATGAGAGCGCTCTGTGGATGCCTCCTCCCAGGTCACTCGGTCAATGTGGGCAGCAAGGTTGGGTAGGATTACTTTGAAATGTAATCCAAAAGTAATCAGATTACAAGTAATCCAAATGTATGTGCATACATACATGTAATCCACATGTATTCTTTCAAAGTAATCCTACCCAACCTTGGTGGGCAGGTCTGAGGTCCTTTTTGCATGTGTCTTTGGAACGGTTTGGACAGGCTCTTGACCGCTTCCCACTTTCAAATTGACTGCACAGATCCTTGGGGATATGTCCAATTCCCATGCATTTTACATGTCCTAGCCACCGTAGTCAACTCTCTAAGCGTAACAAAGATTGTTGTGGACTTGGCCTGATAGAGGACGTGTTGGAGATTCTGTCATATCATTTGATCTGCAGTATTTTTCTAAGACATCTGATCTGGAAAATAGTCCACTTTAGGAGTAAATGGTAAATGACTGCATTTATATAGCCCTTTTCCATCTGCATCAGATGCTCAAAGTGCTTTACACATAAATGCCTGCTGCCATGTAAGGTGCCCACTACACACCGGGAGCAACTCGGGGATTAAGGACCTTGCCCAAGGGCCCTTCATGATTTTCCGGTCAGACTGGGATTTGAACTGAGAATCCTCTGGTCTCAAGCCCAACACTTTAACCACTAGACCATCACCAACCCTAAAGGAGTGTAACAATGCATCTCGAATCATGATATATCTGCATCATGAAGCGTGTAATGAATCATAGACTTTCGAGTCCAGACATAAGACGCACTTATTTTCCCTTTCGTATGGCTAGCATACTGGTATAGTTTTGTTTTACCCTTTTTACTCTTTTAATTCATTTTATTAGTAAACGGAGCAGCTGTGGCCTCAACTTTACCTAAATTCTGTGTCTTTTAGTGAAGCTTAGGGCTAGTGGCCGGTGATCACCTCAGTATTTCTTCTGTTTTTCTTGTTGTTTAATGCTGCCAAATTATACTGTATTTCTTGTCTTTCTGATGCCTGATTCTGTTTTTTCTGTTTAAGGTGCAGCTCCATCCAGAGATGGAAGTTGTATTTGTGCTGGTGACCCTCCTGTCCTGTGCACCAACAGCATTTCCTGTATATTTGTTTTGTGAATTGTTCTGTAATTTGTGTCTGTAGTATGGCCCAAGCAGAGGGTCACCCCTTTGAGTCTGGTCTGCTTGAGGTTTCTTCCTCAGAGGGAGTTTTTCCTTACCACTGCTGCTCTGGAGGTTAGTAAGGTTAGACCTTACTTGTGTGAAGCGCCTTGAGGCAACTCTGTTGTGAATTGGAGCTATATATATATGAAAATAAATTGAAATTGAAATCATATTTTTAAAAATTTGTATCATGATACCAAAGTCAATTATTGCACAGAAGCAGAAGAATCATAAATGATGTTTAAAATGTATAAATAAGAAACAGATAACATCAAAGACTACAATTTGTACTACAGAATAATATGCTTCTTCAACAATAAAGTATTCACCAGTGATTACTTTCTATGTAATTCAGAGGAACAGTGATATAATTATTTTATCGTGATATGGAATCATAGAGCGAGTGTATGTTACCCCCCTATTCAGGCTGGTCTCCTGACATGTATGGTGTCCATGTTTCACTTCCATTAAAGGACGGCACTAAGGACACAGGCTTGGCATGTGTTCATCTTCGTGACCGTAGTCAGGGTCCTGTTTATCCGCTCTCTCTTAACCAGCTTGGACATCGTAGTGGTTCCTTTACCAATTCTTGCAGTGATTTTTCTGTGCAGTGACAAGTTATTAGATATGTTGCAGCCCAAGGTGTGTTTTCTTTCAAAGTTTCCTTTCTTGCAGGTTCATGATACTCTTGCTTGTTAACTTTGTGTCTTTGGTGTCAATAACAACGCAAGCTCTATGTGTTCTAATTGGACCTGAAGGTGTGATCACACCAGAAGTACAAGTTGAAGAGCTTCTGATTGTTCTTTGTACCTTTACCTTTCTCCTTGAAACAATCAGCATGCAAATGAAGCTGCCTCACATTTGTCTCTTTGCATCTATGGAGTTATAAGAGAGGTTTGATGATTAGCACCTAGAGCCGACAACTCACGTCTGCAGTTTTCATGACGACGTGCCACTCTCAGCGGGATAACCATTCTGACACGAGTGTCGGCAGATTTAGGAGTAACCGTCTGCACGAGGAAAACAGTATTAAAATGTCATCCTCATGAACTTCACAAAATAATACAAGTCTTTGTTCCACAGTCAAGCTGAAATGTATTTTAGAAGGTTGCTTTTCTGGACATGGTGGTTCCCAAAGTAATTAAGTAAATAAATAAATAATAAAAAGATCCAAGCCTCAAACTAACTGTAATTTTTGTAAACAGCTAATATGAAAGTGTCATAATTGTCCCCAGGGAATCAATATATAAGTCTTATCTTAAAGTATAATATAAGTTTGTTATGACCTTAGTCATACCGTATTAAAATATGAGTGTTCTGCTCAGATTTGAAAAATCGGCAACCTCCAGTTCTGTAAAATGAATTTAATTGAATGGAGATCAGTCTGGCTCCAAAAGCAAGTCAGTCCCCGTAGACGAAAATAAACATGTTTACAGCCTAGTAAGAAAAAATGCTTTTGGTCTTTATAGTTAATTTAAATTTTTTGTTTAAATAACTCACCAGTTCAAGCTATTTTATTCCATAAATTTATGAATAATGGACATGAACAATGTAAGAGGTTTCTAGTGTTTTATTACAGAGATTAGAGCATGTCATAGGTATTAAAGGCACTGCGCTGCGGTGGTTTGAATCATATTTGTCTAATAGATTACAGTTTGTTCATGTAAATGGGGAATCTTCTTCACAGACTAAAGTTAATTATGGAGTTCCACAAGGTTCTGTGCTAGGACCAATTTTATTCACTTTATACATGCTTCCCTTAGGCAGTATTATTAGACGGTATTGCTTAAATTTTCATTGTTACGCAGATGATACCCAGCTTTATCTATCCATGAAGCCAGAGGATACACACCAATTAGCTAAACTGCAGGATTGTCTTACAGACATAAAGACATGGATGACCTCTAATTTCCTGCTTTTAAACTCAGATAAAACTGAAGTTATTGTACTTGGCCCCACAAATCTTAGAAGCATGGTGTCTAACCAGATCGTTACTCTGGATGGCATTTCCCTGATCTCTAGTAATACTGTGAGAAATCTTGGAGTCATTTTTGATCAGGATATGTCATTCAAAGCGCATATTAAACAAATATGTAGGACTGCCTTTTTGCATTTACGCAATATCTCTAAAATCAGAAAGGTCTTGTCTCAGAGTGATGCTGAAAAACTAATTCATGCATTTATTTCCTCTAGGCTGGACTATTGTAATTCATTATTATCAGGTTGTCCTAAAAGTTCCCTAAAAAGCCTTCAGTTGGTTCAGAATGCTGCAGCTAGAGTACTGACGGGGACTAGCAGGAGAGAGCATATCTCACCCGTGTTGGCCTCTCTTCATTGGCTTCCTATTAATTCTAGAATAGAATTTAAAATTCTTCTTCTTACTTATAAGGTTTTGAATAATCAGGTCCCATCTTATCTTAGGGACCTCGTAGTACCATATTACCCCATTAGAGCGCTTCGCTCTCAGACTGCGGGCTTACTTGTAGTTCCTAGGGTTTGTAAGAGTAGAATGGGAGGCAGAGCCTTCAACTTTCAGGCTCCTCTCCTGTGGAACCAGCTCCCAATTCAGATCAGGGAGACAGATACCCTCTCTACTTTTAAGATTAGGCTTAAAACTTTCCTTTTCGCTAAGGCTTATAGTTAGGGCTGGATCGGGTGACCCTGGACCATCCCTTGGTTATGCTGCTTTAGACCTAGATTGTGGGGGGGTTCCCATGATGCACTGTTTCTTTCTCTTTTTGCTCCGTATGCACCACTCTGCATTTAATCATTAGTGATCGATCTCTGCCCCCCTTCACGGCATGTCTTTTTCCTGTTTTTTTCCCTCAGCCCCAACCAGTCTCAGCAGAAGACTGCCCCTCCCTGAGCCTGGTTCTGCTGGAGGTTTCTTCCTGTTAAAAGGGAGTTTTTCCTTCCCACTGTTGCCAAGTGCTTGCTCATAGGGGGTCGTTTTGACCGTTGGGGTTTTTCATAATTATTGTATGGCCTTGCCTTACAATATGGAGCGCCTTGGGGCAACTGTTTGTTGTGATTTGGCGCTACATAAGAAAAAAGTTGATTGATTGAGTTGATAGTGTGCCTGGTCCAGAGGTTGTTAGATGGTGAGGACTCAACCATGTTTGTCCTTTCCGACAATTTTATTACAAATATTTGAGATAATTTGGCTTTCTGTGTGTATTAATGGACCATCTATGAACTCTGTGCTCCAGTGTTTCTGTTTCGTGAAATTTTTGTGTTATTTAATTTGAATGTAAGCTCCGTTAGCAGTACCTAAAAGATACATATCAATAGCTTGGTTTTGTTAGTCACACACTCTACAACATTGCACCACATTTACTTATGTCCATTTGCTACCTCTCTTTAACATAAAAAGCTCTTTCAAGTTTTGGATGTTGAACTCAACTTTACAAGTTGAGTTGAGTTATAAAGTTGAGTTCAACATCCAAAACTTGTAACAGCTCTTTGTGTTAAAGAGAGGTAACAAGTGGACATAACTAAATGTGCTGCAATGATTTAGAGTACAATGATAGTGCCACAGTTACAGAGGCAATACGGCAGTCATAGATTTTACTACCTGAACCTAGGCCACCTTGATAAGAACCACTGCCTAGTACACAAAAATATAGTAACATATAAAAAAAAAGAGCAATCAGAGATTTCTGACATCCACCAATCCAGATCACCTCCAAAATTCAGTGGAGTCTTCCATGCCCTAATATCTATCTGTGGTACAAATGTGGTGAGAATCTGTGAAGTAGTTTTGACATAATCCTTCAAAGCCTATAAAAAGTGAAACTTGATCCAGAATCCGGAGCCAGATCTGTTGTGTGGGCCGCCAGAAGAGGAGGTACTGCTGGCCCACCACCAGAGGGCGCCCTGCCTGAAGTGCGGGCTTCAGGCACGAGAGGGCGCAGTCGCCTCACAGGAGCAGCCAGGGTGACAGCTGTCACGCATCACCTGCAACAGCTGTTACCAATCATCTGATCAGCAGGGGAATATCAGCAGGACGACGCCTCCACCTCTTTGCCGAGATATCGTTCTACCTGGAAGGTAACGTTCTCAGCTGACTGTGGTGACTTCCTAACAGGAATATCTGTTGCTTGTGCATTGTATAGCAGACTCCTTTTCCAACGAGTGGTGGAGGTAGTTTTCCTGCCGTGCAGATTCCTGGGTGCAGACGCGCCCACATTTAATTGTTCTTTTGTTCCTCGCCAGCAGTACCAGGTCCGACACGCGAAGGCAGTGGCCACCTGGGAGTTCGGGACTTGGCGGCTCCAGTATTCCCGGGGTCTGGTGGCGGAGGAAATCGTGTGGTTCCGGTTCCGCTTTGGACAGATGTCTCCTATCTTCGAGCCTGCCCACACGACACCTTTTGTGATTTGGCGTTTGTCCATTATTGTAATCTGTTGTAATTGTTGTGCCCATTTACAACAGTAAAGTGTTGTTATTTGACCTCATCCATTGTCCGTTCATTTGCGCCCCCTGTTGTGGGTCCGTGTACCTACACTTTCCCAACACAGATCACCTCCAAACTTTAATGGAGTCTTCCATGGCCTAATATCTATCAATGGTGAAAATCTCACCAAAATCTGTGCAGTAGTTTTGACTGCTAACAGATAGACAGACAAATAAATAAATGCCGATGATTTTATTACATCCTTGGCAGACATAATTAGAAATGTGGAAAAATTCTAGGTAACTGTATGGGGGTGGGGTTTAACAGCAGCCAGTGGGTACTGTGCAGTGAGTAACACTCCTAGACACCAAAAAAAAAAAAAACCTTCCAGTGACAAACACTAGGGGCCTTTTGGTTAGGCAGATAGGAGTGTCTGCCGAGGTCATAACTTTGCATCCAGTGAGGGACATACACAACGTAGATGACACATGCATGGCGGAACAGGAACAGGAACATGAAAGGAACAGAGACCATATCAAGTTACATGTGTTCCTTTCATTTGCTAAGCCTAGGTCTGGTGGCCACCTAGGCTTAGCAAATGAAAGGAACACATGTAACTTGATATGGTCTCTGTTCCTTTCATTTGCTAAGCCTAGGTCTGGTGGCCACCATGGCCACTGTTGCCTGGAATCTAAATATGAGCCACCATTGCTGTAGTCATACAAAGCATTTAAATGATTTTAATATATAGCCCATGATCACATAAATGGCCTTTTTGGATAATTGCACAAATACGTCAGGTATTTAAAGGGCTCGTTTTCATAGTATACAGTTTTTTTTTTTTGTTTTTTTTTTTTTGGTTCCCTCAAGAAAATGCTGATGTTTCCCTGTTATTGTCTTCTCATTTGAAATAGAGCTATAAATATAATAAATCACTTTTCAGTGAACGTGGAATTCCTGACAAAAGAAAGTGTGATTTGTTGAGTGTTTCTGGTTGGGAATGAGCTTTCTGCTCCTTTATCCTGGTGGACTTTGATAAACTAAGCAGCAAAGCATAGCCAAGCCCAGCACAAAGGCTTTAGATAGAGCTCCATCAAATCAATCTTGGAGAAAGCCTGTCGTTATTTATTTCTTTGGCCTTTCATCTGCCTGTCCAGTTCATTCCATTTACGTAGCTGTAGACGTCTCACTTTCATCTTAACGTGCAGAAAACTTTGATCACAAGATTTATTACTATTTGGGAGACAGGGATGGAGATAAAACCGATGCAGATAAGAGAAACAGATTAAAGGAGAGAAGGGAGGAGGGTTAAAACAGCAGGTGTATAACTCAGTATTGTGGCCATCTCTCTCTGTTTGCCATATAATGGGAGTACAGGGTCAGGAAGAACAGACAGGTTTGGTTTACAAAACCCAAGATCCTGTGTCAAAATCTGTTGCCTTTTTTTTTTTTTTTTTTGATTACTTATCACACCCAAGTTGCAACTTTCATTGCTGAAAAATGAAGCCAGCACAGAAGAGTCAAATATTGGAGTTCCTACAATGGCCACTTGAGGTCGGCTCCAAAAATTAGTCACTGCCCATAGAAGCCCATGTTAAAAACTCCAACTTTACAGCAGAAATCATCTTGTATAACCTGATTGGGGGGGGGGGGGGGTTCATCTCTATAGCTAGTTTCCCCATTGATGATATCTGTATGGGGCAAACTTTTTACATAACTCATCAGTTTAAAATATATTAAGGTATAAAATTATGAATAATTTGGTGTGTGGTTACTTTGACTGACAGCTGTGTTTTTGCAGGTCAGGCTGGGGGCTTGACCATGTTTAACTTTTCGGACTGTGTTATTTCCAATATCTGAGATAATGTGACTTCATATGCAGATGATTGAAGTCTGTGCTCCAGTATTTACGTGGAGCAAAATTTTTGTATTACTTAAAATGGTATATTAGCACAGTTAGCACTCATTAGCAGGTATAAATAGCCAAGGATGCTAGCTCCATGGTTAGTCCACAGTTACTGAGGCAATATTCTGGCTAATCTGACAGAAGTCAGACCACCAGAGCAAGAATTTTAGCTGAGGAAGCTTCTGCGATTTGAAGCGAAACATCCTCACGTCAAGCAACCCAGTCCAGTCGAAGATTCAAGCTTCTCTAATATGCCGGAAAGCTGCGCATGTTGGCAAAGCCACAAACGGAGGAACAAGGGAGACAATATTTCCTTCCATAAGTAAGTGGTTTTGGTTATTCTTGTCACTATATCTGTGATATTTGGATGATAAACAGCTGTGTGTTTCCTGCCGTACCTGTGTCGCCTGATGACACGGACCATTAACTCTTTACTTATGTCTAGTTGATATTTTCCACTGCTAGACCAATGTCTAGTTAAAATACTTGTCGTTGGTGATTAAAATTGTTTGACAAGACTGGGGATTTTTTTTATTTGCACCTTAAAATAATGAGATTATAATGACCCGCGCTGTGCCGCTCACAGTCACACCCACACATAGAAATGTGTACCCTCACCACTGACTTCATGACTGAAACTCAGTCAATAAAGGATAATTGTGTAAAAATATAATAAAAAAATATATATATATCTCCATTGAAAATGCATTAATATCCGGGTACTTCATCAATATTTTGCCTGGTTAGGAGACGTCATGTCGCTGTCCATGTCGGGACGTTTTTGTTTCAAAGAAAAAATATATATTATATACAGATAATATCATAAAATGCATTAAAATTGTAATCCTGCTAACCCCCATTTTTACTAAATATACCTGTAATCTGAATACGTCTTTTTTTCTGTAACTGTAGCAGAATACAGTTACCTTTTTTTGTATCCTAATTACGTAACGCCGTTACATATATTCCGTTACTCCCCAAGCCTGTATACAGCCTACGGTCACACCTAACTGCTGAGTTCTTTGCAGTGAACTCAGAAGAACCCAACTGCACAGAAACAGTTTTCTGCAGTGTATTGTCTGTTTTAGTGGGATTTAACAGTCGTTGGAAGAAATATCTCTGTGTGATGATGAAGTGAACCAAAAACCTTGCCGTTTTGCTCAAAACTGTTTATTGACTCAAACTCTTCTTTCTTTCTACTGTGATGCACAATCACTTCAGGAAGAGGATTGGCCCATTTTCTGGACAATGACTCACATGGATGATGCACCTCACTGCTGCAATCACACACTTAAACTGCACAAGATCCACAGGTCCAAAGGTCCGATGGGATAAGCATTGATCGTGGTGTCCGCCTCGTACATGTACCGCGGAGCTGTGTCGCTGTTTTCAAAGGCTAAAGGTCCACTGCAACAACAGAGGTACAATTCTACCTCCCCCTTCTGTTGGCCAGTACTGACTGTCATGGTCCTGCAGCTACGCCTCCATAATAGCTTTCATAGTGTCTGGAATTATTCCAGTTCTTAAAATAGTGTCAGAAGGAAGAAGGTAACAGTGTGCTAAGAAAGGAGAAAATGAAGGAAAAGATGAAAGGCAGAGATGGAGAATATGAAAGGGAAGAAAATTAACTGTGGTAGCGTGGGTGAAGAGGGCTCCTATCAGGGCAGTGGAGGGTGAAATATTGGCCAGTGTAGCCCTGTGCCATTTGTCCCAGTCAGGATCTTAAATAGAATCAGGATCAATTATTCATATGGTCCATAACTGGCAATAAATGTTGGCAGAGGCAGCATAGCCTGGCTTAGCATGAGATAGAAAAGTGAAGTTAAAAGCAGCTATTGAGGCAACGTTTGAGAGTCTGGACAATATAGTTGAACAGCCAATTATAGATCAGCCCTTGAATCTTGTTACTTGTTTGACAATCTGCAAAAAAACATGATGCAGCCTTGAGACTGATCGTCGATGCTCTCAAGATCAATGCGTCAGTGAGGTTAACCTTCACTGTTGACATACCAACTTTTAGAAATAAGGAAAATGACCTGGGGGAAATCATATATTGTGATCTTGGTGCCAATGATTGGCAAATGATTGACCTGACTGGGAAATTCCAGGACACACCTCCATATGTGTGCCATGTTTGGTGCAACATGGACTGAAAACCTAAATTTTGGCCTTTAGCACTAATGAACTTGACCCCAGTTATTGCCCTTATGTAAATTTGGTCTCTCTTGGGCAACTCCAGAACCCACTAACATATGCGTGTCACGTTTGGTGGACATTGGAATGAAAATCAACTAACCCTTTAAGGACAATTAACCTTCATCCACATACCGGGTTTGTTGGAAACTAGTGACCTGGGAGGAGTTGGGGGATAAACAAACAGACAGACAAACACCACTGGAATTATAGCATGGTAATTCAATTCAATACTTAAATTATTATGTATAACAACGATGCTCTGATCTAATATGACCACTTTTTTCAGTAACGAGTAATCTAACACGTTAATCTTTCCAAATCAGTAATCAGATTAAAGTTACTTCGCCAAGTCACTGTGCGTTACTATTATTGTTGCATTGTGGGTCAGTCGGAGAATTAATCCAGCCCGTGAGCAGGTGGAGGCTGGCGTTCAGTTGAACTCTCCATTTTGCCCACTTTCAGTGAGCTGTGAGCTTTTCATCCGCTGTGCAGCAGCTCCGAGTTGAAAAACAGTCATCTCTCAAAGCACAATGATGCTCAGAGCTATGGTTTTACAAAGACATTTTTTCACTATTTTGTTTTCTTTAAAACTCTGGGCCACTGTGTGCGTGTCCTTGCTAAAAACAGCTGATCTGTGATGCGCAAATACTAATGCTTTTTTCCACCTAAAGGCTCTTTCTAGAATAAAAGGTCCACTTTTGAAGGCATTTTTTCATACTCTTACTAATACTACTTATAATAATAATGATAATAATAATGATAATAATAATAATAATAATAATAATAATTTCAACATCTAAAATGTTTAGAAAGAATTTCAATATTAGAAAAATGTTAAAATGAAAAATGTTAGAAAGAATGTAATAGTTACATTCATAAACAATGTAGGTTAGAAATTGTAAGTTTTGCCTTGACAGTGTTGTCAACAGTTAAACATAAGGTCAAGAAAGATGTCTTCATTTTATTTGTATAAAACATGTATTTATGCTCATTGACATCAAGAAAGGGTGACTATAACGTGAGTATTGGCAAAACAGGTTTTCATCATTTTCATGTTGAGGTGGCAGGGAGGTGTTGTTGGCAGCTGCTGAAAGTAACTAATAAAGTAACTAGTTATCTAACTTAGTTACTTTTAAAATTGAGCAATCAGTAAAGTAACTAAGTTACTTTGTCAAGGAGTAATCAGTAATTGGATTACTTTTTCAAAGTAACTGTGGCAACACAGCTAGATACATGGGGTATGATCCAATTCAGACAGGATTATATCATGAAACAAGTCAAGTCAAGTCTGGGAGCATGTGCTGATACCACGCTTCACCACATCCACAATGCCATGGAACCACCTTGGATCCTGGAAGGTAATAACCCAGGCAGACACCTGGTCCATCTCCACACTTGTAAAATAACTATCTAGCTTCCACAGCCAGTTGAAGGGTGGGCATCCCTTTGGCCTTCTCCAGCCACATTAGCTGTATTATGGAAGGATCTGATTCAGTGCAATGCAAACCAATACAATACTTTGTTTAATGCAGACATTCATTATCGACTAAATTAAATAAGTCCAAAATGGAATTTCTTACCATTAAATACATATTTCATGAAAAACCAGGGACGTTCTTCAGATTTTTACTACTGTGCTGCAGCATGCTGGCACTGCCTTCGCTTGCCTTTTGTTTGCTACTGTGGGCCAAATGTAAAGTTCAAACAGGTACATTTATCCATTACTAGCTGGGGTACCCGGCGTTGCCCAGGTTAACCTGTTTAAGATAAAATCTACAAAATATTCCAAAGTTTATATTTTGTCATAATTGTAGATATCTTATAAGTATATATGTAGTCCAAATAGGCAAAGGTTTGAACTAAAAACCCAAAATAGGTGGAATCCCCAAACCAAGAGAGAAAACTGAATTTTGCTGCATGCAAGAAACAACAATGAAGTTCTTCAGACTTTATATTGCAGCTCAATATGCTCATAATCATTAATCAGAATTGATGTTATGACCTTTATAATTGTTGATACATTGCAAATCTAGTTTATAAGAATGCTACAAAGATAAAATGGCTTTTAAGCAAATGTTAATTTTGGATTTGAGATGTTGAATATATATTTAAATGTAGCTTTTACTGACCAATAGTTCTGAAGAGCCTCTTGGTAGACAATGTTCCTTGTCCTTCTGTCAGGAAAGTGGATATACAGCTGATTGGGGTTACCAACTCTGGAGCATCTGACTAACTGTGGAAGATCACAGGTTCTGCCATATTCAGGCCAGCCACATTATCAGCAAAAGTAGTGGTTTCTTTTTGCACACTTTGAGGCATTCCATCTTTAAATGGTGTAAATGTTGCCTTGCATATTTCTTAAAGTTATGCATTCATTGGTATATTTAGAGAACAAACAGTCTTTTCAATTGTAAAAAAAAAAAAAGAGGTTTGACCACTAAAAACAGTTTGAGCCATGAAACATCAACATACCAAAACTATTAGATCAACCCCAAAGCTAGTGCACTATTATAATAGGACAGCAGGTTGTGAAGAGTTGATAAATAACAACATTTAATTTATGATAATGAGTAGCCTATATACAACGCGCCATTGGAGAACACAGGCTCTATGCCCGCTTACTGGCTGATTGAAAGGGTGCTGCCCCATCAGCAGTTAGAATTACATCACTTTTTCAAATGATCTGCAGAGTGCCATTGTGATACAGAAAACATGCGTTTGCCTGATACATTATGATCAATGCTAGGCAAGTGATACACATCATGTACACTCGACACTTTTATTTTTAGAAAATGTGCAAATGTTTAGAAATACATGTACAAACTGCAAGAAAAGACAAAGCTTGATATTTTATCCAGTAAACTTTTAAAGTTTAATTTACAGCCTGTGGTTGAAAGCTCTCTGCTAAGAGTGAAAACCTTCATTCCAAGAAGGAATAGGCTGTATTCTGATAAGTATTATATCATAGTGATTGTGTATAAGTTTTATCACCCCCCCCCAGCCACCCCCACCCCTTCTCTGAGCTGGCACCTTATCTGCAGGTCTAAATCCTTGTTCCTGGGGACAGCATTATGAAGAGTTTACCCTGTATTTATTTAGAAGTTGATAAACATAATTCAGTATTGGCCATTAGGTACAGAAAAATCTCAATTTGAGGGTGCAGATTGCCATAATGATTAAACCAGATTTAAGGACTATTTTTAAGTAGGATGGCATATCTACTCATTCACACATGGTGTCAAATATCATGGGTGTAATATTGGTAGAGGGGAGTTTGGGGATAACAAAGCACATTTATATGTATGTATGTATTTATATTCTTACAATCAAAATGTTCAGTATATGATTAGTCAGTAAATGACAGAATACTCATATTTGTTTTTACTATAAACAGGTCTGAAAACACTAAAGTTTGTAAAGTTGTTCAAATCTTTTCAAGGAGAGTCAAACAGGTTTGTAGCACCCACATGCAGCATGTGCAGAGAAAGGATGCATTCATATCAAGGCGGATATTTGAATCTGCTTGGTTATACAACCAAGCTGGCATGCACACCCACGCTATGTGTGCTAGCCAGCAGCCAGCAGCAGATAGCCCAGGAGTCTGGGCTCTGTTTATAGCAGTAGGCAGGCTACTGAGCTCCTACATATATGCATAGGGCCAGCAGCCAGCTATTAAAGCTGAAAGATTTGTGCTGGAGTACAACTGCCACTGAGGTACATATGGTTCAACTGTATGTATCAGATTATTGTTAATATTGTTGTCTTAATATTAATTTTTTTGTTTGAAAATAGTACCAGGTTGTAGCCCATGTCATGGTGGTTCAGAATATGTAACTTTGGGGAGTTCACTTTTTGTAGTTTTAGAGCCTATTCCGGACAGACAGAAAGACAAAAGTAGCCATTTATGTATATAGATAACACCTACAACTATCACATATGTTAATTTGGTTTTTACCTTGCAGGCAAAGTTAACTTTCCTCTGATCAGTCCCTAGAAAGCCTCGTGCCAACCTTTGAATTTCTAGGAGAGATTGAACATGCCGAAGTAGCAGCGACACAACTGATTCTTAACATTAAATTCGAGTCATTGACTGGTTCATAGTACATTTAGACCAGTTCAGCAGCATGTATTGATGTAGTGGTATACGAGGTCTGTCCGTAAAGTATAGGTCCTTTTTATTTTTTTCAAAAACTATATGGATTTCATTCATATGTTTTTACGTCAGACATGCTTGAACCCTCGTGCGCATGCGTGAGTTTTTCCACGCCTGTCGGTGACGTCATTCGCCTGTGAGCACTCCTTGTGGGAGGAGTCGTCCAGCCCCTCATCGGAATTCCTTTGTCTGAGAAGTTGCTGAGAGACTGGCGCTTTGTTTGATCAAAATTTTTTCTAAACCTGTGAGACACATCGAAGTGGACATGGTTCGAAAAATTAAGCTGGTCTTCAGTGAAAATTTTAACAGCTGATGAGAGATTTTGAGGTGATTCTGTCGCTTTAAGGACTTTTCACGGTGCGAGACGTCGCGCAGCGCTCTCAGGCGGCGTCATCAGCCTGTTTCAAGCTTAAAACCTCCACATTTCAGGCTCTGTTGATCCAGGACGTCGTGAGAGAACAGAGAAGTTTCAGAAGAAGTTGGTTTCAGCATTTTATCCGGATATTCCACTGTTAAAGGAGATTTTTTTAATGAAAGACGTGCGTCAGCTCGCAGCCGCCGCGACGCTCCGCCACAGGAAAAACACCTCTGTTGGAAGCCTTGAGGACAAGTTGGAACATCTCCAGCTGATAAACAATTTCTCATATACTCACTCCACTGAAAGCCATCAAAAGCCAACTGGATTTTAACAAATGGTTATCAACACGGAGGTGTTTTTCCTGTGCCGCCGCGCCGCGTCGGCTGCGTCCCGACGCGCGGACCCGTCCGCACGTCTTTCATTAAAAAAAATCTCCTTTAACAGTGGAATATCCAGATAAAATGCTGAAACCAACTTCTTCTGAAACTTCTCTGTTCTCTCACGACGTCCTGGATCAATAGAGCCTGAAATGTGGAGGTTTTAAGCTTGAAACAGGCTGATGACGCCGCCTGAGAGCGCAGCGCGACGTCTCGCACCGTGAAAAGTCCTTAAAACGACAGAATCACCTCAAAATCTCTCATCAGCTGTTAAAATTTTCACTGAAAACCAGCTTAATTTTTCGAACCATGTCCACTTCGATGTGTCTCACAGGTTTAGAAAAAATTTTGATCAAACAAAGCGCCAGTCTCTCAGCAACTTCTCAGACAAAGGAATTCCGACGAAGGGCTGGACGACTCCTCCCACAAGGAGTGCTCACAGGCGAATGATGTCACCGACAGGCGTGGAAAAACTCACGCATGCGCACGAGGGTTCAAGCATGTCTGACGTAAAAACATATGAATGAAATCCATATAGTTTTTGAAAAAAATAAAAAGGACCTATACTTTACGGACAGACCTCGTATGTTACTTTAAAACTGATTTTCAATTTGTATCCATTAATAACTACACCCCTAATGTGTTTACACAGGTTCACACATTTGATTTTTATTTTATTTATTTATTTATTTTTACAAATAATCAGTTAAATGTACACAGACATGTTGCATTTAGGAAATCTGTGTTCACACAAATTTCATTTCAGGCTTCGACCCGTCCATCACAAGGTTAGTTAACCTTGAAATTTCTTTTTATTATTCTCACAATTTCCTCCCAAGAAAACTACATTTGCTGCTTTGAATTACCATATTGTGAATTTGCATGTTTTTGCTGAATTTACTGAACTCTGGACTGGTCTGTGTGTAATATTACTTCATTTATTTGCACTCAGCATTTTACAAATGTAAGGGTTAATACAAGTAACATCTTTGTTTTGACTACCTCAAGGTTCTGTACTCAAAATCGCCATCAAAATGTTCCTTACGTAGGCATGGTGGCAGTGAGACGAAGGCCTGCGGTGTGAATTATCACACGCAGACTGCTCTGGTGATAATTGACTGAAGGAATGCCAGGCTCTTACTGATGAACATGGAAACACTCCACGCCAAGCTCCAAATGGCTTTCGCAAGCTAATGGTGATGTGGGAAAAATGAGCTCCCATAAGGCAGAGGAAATAACAGCAGCTTCCAGCTCAGCTCATTTTCTCCAAACGAAAGTGATAATCTGGACCCCCTGAAGACCTCCGAGATTGAAAGCATCACAAGCGGAAAAGCCAAGTAACTAAGAGAAATGAGAAGTGAACCTGGGCCAAAGTTTTCCCACCGCATCCTAAACACCCAACGAGTCCGTGTAAAATAATCCGACTCTCCTTCCCTCACCTCCTCTTTTCCTGACATTCCTTCTTTTTTCCATTGCATTGTCCTTCTTCATATAAGTCCTTCCCTCCTGACCTTGTCCTGTCCTTGTTTCCGTTGATGAAAGCACAGAAGGAAACGCTGGAGATTAATGACATTTGGTGCATTTCTCTGCTCAGATGGAGCAGAAACCAACAGTTTGGACTGAACAGGCATCCCCCCTCTCTCCTCTCCATCTCTCCATCACTGTGCAGCCAGAAGCCAACAGGCTCTTTGGTCCAGAACGTGCACAACCAGTGTGTCTGAAAAGGGTTGGAAGGCAAAAACAAATACAAGAGAGGTGGCTGTGCTTTGTTTACTATTTATTGTTTGGAAAATTTAGCAGACAGAATTGTTTTTGAGAAATAATGTGCTGCTGGAAGTCCAGAAAAATATGCTGAAAAAAAAAAAATATTACGTCAGAAAGCATGATACTGCATCAAAAATATTTGTTATCAATTTTTAATGTGTACATGTGAATAGGTTATAACCTCCCCTTCTTGATTGTGTATAACAACCTGTGTGTGCTGTTCTTACTGTCAAGCAATCGGAATGGATTTTGCATGTAAATGAATTTGCTTTCATACACTGTAAATCCTCTAAATTTATCATATCTCAAACAAAGCAACTGATTATCTTAAAACTTTTAATTTAATTAATTTAAAAGTCAGAATTTTTCAGAATTTAAATATTTGGAGTATTTGACACATAAGTCAAGTTAACTTTCTTGATTATATTTGATAGAATTTGTGAATCCGTAATAGTCTCCTCAGCATATACGAGGGCTGTCAATAAAGTAACGGTCCTTTTTATTTTTTTCAAAAACTATATGGATTTCATTCATATGTTTTTACGTCAGACATGCTTGAACCCTCGTGCACATGCGTGAGTTTTTCCACGCCTGTCGGTGACGTCATTCGCCTGTGAGCACTCCTTGTGGGAGGAGTCGTCCAGCCCCTCGTCGGAATTCCTTTGTCTGAGAAGTTGCTGAGAGACTGGCGCTTTGTTTGATCAAAATTTTTTCTAAACCTGTGAGACACATCGAAGTGGACACGGTTCGAAAAATTAAGCTGGTTTTCAGTGAAAATTTTAACGGCTGATGAGAGATTTTGAGGTGATTCTGTCGCTTTAAGGACTTTTCACGGTGCGAGACGTCGCTCAGCGCTCTCAGGCAGCGTCATCAGCCTGTTCAAGCTGAAAACCTCCACATTTCAGGCTCTATTGATCCAGGACGTCGTGAGAGAACAGAGAAGTTTCAGAAGAAGTCGGTTTCAGCATTTTATCCGGATATTCCACTGTTAAAGGAGATTTTTTTAATGAAAGACGTGCGGATGGATCCGCGCGTCGGGACGCAGCCGACGCGGTGCGGCGGCACAGGAAAAACACCTCCGTGTTGATAACCATTTGTAAAATCCAGGCGGCTTTTGATGGCTTTCAGTGGAGTGAGTATATGAGAAATTGTTTAACAGGCAGGACATGTTCCAACTTGTCCTTAAGGCTTTCAACAAAGGTGTTTTTCCTGTGGCGGAGCGTCGCGGCGGCTGCGTCCCGACGCGCGGACCCGTCCGCACGTCTTTCATTAAAAAAATCTCCTTTAACAGTGGAATATCCGGATAAAATGCTGAAACCGACTTCTTCTGAAACTTCTCTGTTCTCTCACGACGTCCTGGATCAATAGAACCTGAAATGTGGAGGTTTTCAGCTTGAACAGGCTGATGACGCCGCCTGAGAGCGCTGAGCGACGTCTCGCACCGTGGGAAGTCCTTAAAGCGACAGAATCACCTCAAAATCTCTCATCAGCCGTTAAAATTTTCACTGAAAACCAGCTTAATTTTTCGAACCGTGTCCACTTTGATGTGTCTCACAGGTTTAGAAAAAAATTTTGATCAAACAAAGCGCCAGTCTCTCAGCAACTTCTCAGACAAAGGAATTCCGACGAGGGGCTGGACGACTCCTCCCACAAGGAGTGCTCACAGGCGAATGACGTCACCGACAGGCGTGGAAAAACTCACGCATGCGCACGAGGGTTCAAGCATGTCTGACGTAAAAACATATGAATGAAATCCATATAGTTTTTGAAAAAAACAAAAAGGACCTATACTTTATTGACAGCCCTCGTACGTATAATTAATTGAATGTTTTGCCAGGAGGCCTGTCCCTCATCACATATGTACACTATATTACCTATTTTAGATGTCATAAGTTTCACAACAGAAATAAGTAAAGTGAAATTATACTTTTAATTGGTGCTGACTTAACTCATAAAAGAATTCAGGTTAATGAAAAATTACACTGGTCAAAAAAAAAAAAAAAAAATCTTGCACAGACTTGGAGAACAGATTTGGGCTAATTTTGGGGTGCTGAATCCAAAGCTGAGCCCAGATTTCCTCTATCACATCACATTTTTTGCAATTTACATGTTCCGTGTTGATGGATTACACAAAAGTTTGCTCATTCACTCATGAGTTTAACGCCACTAATCATGCACAAAAGCAGTTTCAAAAGCATAGTTTTTAAACCAGGTTCACAAAATGCGAACAAGAGCCGTAACATCGTTTATGGCACGGAAGAGGTGTGCGAAACTGCAGCTTTTGCTTAAAACACTTTTTAGTATCGGGGCAAGTATAAGATTAATGAAGTCATTCGGTGAATAAGTCACTGAGTGAGTGGGTCTGTAAAAATTTTTACTTAACTCTGGAAAAACTACTGGATATTCCACTCAGATTTTAGGTTCCAATAGACACGGGTGATGGCTAGTGAACCTCATATTTTGAACCATGTAGAAATTTTTTAAACATGCAAAAATAAAGACAGGCATATTAAGTTGCTTCTGAACCCTTTTTGCTCAACTCCGGGTCCTGGTGGCCAATCTCATGCAGAAAAATGCCTTTATTTGGCTATTAGCTCATCATTTACATTCATTTTTTATTGTTTTTTTTTTCTTTTTTGCTGCAAACTATAAAATCTGGTAAAATCTGAAAACCTGGTGGCTCATATTAGTTGACTAAGAATGTGTATGATATGACTTCTTTAAATATTACGGAAACCGGGTGAAGTCACTTAAAGTGATATTTTTTTCTGGACATGATATTTTGTGCACACATTTTCCTTTAATTGAGCCCACGAAATAATAAAACGTGATCTCTTATTAATAAAACGTGCACACTTTTTCCTGGCTTGCAGACGCTTTCCTTTAATTGAGCCCTTGAATTAATAAAACGTGCACACGTTTCCTTTTATTCAAAATGAACTCCATAATATGACCTAAATTGTCATCCTCAAGATGGGGAGACCCTTTGCCTTCAGCATCCTTTTTAATGTGCTTAAACTCCAGATGATGCCATGCTGGGCAGCTGTGCCCAAACCATGATATACCCTGACCAGATCCATTTCTAATGGGGAAATGTATGACACTGTCTCCTGGTTTGTTGGCTAATAGCCAACATTTCTGTGTCAAGACAATATTGAGTAATTGAGCACATGTTATTGTGGCCACATTTAAATAGATCGTGCCCTTGTTTTACTCAAATGATGCTTAAAACATGCGCACAATATAATAAAACATGTGCACAATATAATAAAACGTGCGCACATTCTCTCCACATGCAAAACATTTTGCGATGACACTTCCAGGGCTCCGTAAAATATCAGTAAACAGTGTTAAAAAAGAGAAATTTCATGTATTTAACAGCAAGGGCTTTTCTTTAGAGTACTTTCTTGCAGACCCTATCTTACAATGTTAAAAAATAATATTTGAATCCATGCTTATAAAAACAAACCAAGTTTGAACTTGCAAGGACCCGTACCATTTACATCAGTTTACTTGATGTAGAAGAGAAAACCAAGAATAACATTAACAGTAATCTGTACCGCCTACAGAAAAACATGGGGAAAAGTAGATGTCAAAGTAATCTTTTTCCTCCACCTGACATCCTCACCCCCACGCTGCAGAATGTGAATCTGGACACCCTTTTCCCAGCCGATCCCTCAGGACCAACAGCCCTTTCCAGCTCCACATAGGAAGCCCCATGCATTATGCATCAACATCCAGGCCTATTTCGAAGCAGAGAAGCAAAAAATAGAGAGAAACACAGACTTGTGCAGTCAGTCCCACAGTTGATCATGTTTCTGTGGAAAACGAGGACTTGTTCAGACCGTATAGAATTACCAAGAGGAAAGCATGAATTTTTTAGCGATGTCGCTAACTTTTTTCTCTCTCCCCAGCTTAAAATTCCTGCAGGTGAAAAAGGCAAGCAGTGAAAGCTGCATAGAGTTTGTGTTTACTCCCATGGTTAGTACCTACCCTTAGGACGAGTGTGAGTGAGGCGGCACCGCTTGGCCTAGTCGAGGAGGGCAGGAGAGTCAAATTTATCCTAACAAGGACTTGTCAATTCAGTTCAATTTATTTCATTTGTATAGCACCAAATCACAACAAAGCTGCTTCACACAAGTAACGTCCAACCTTATCAACCCCCAGAGCAAGCACACAGGTGACAGTGGTAAGGAAAAACTCCCTCTGATGATATTGAGAAAGAAACCTCAAGCAGACAAGACTTAAAGGGGTGACCCTCTGCTTGAACCATTTGACCAAAAAGGTTTACAATACAGAACACAACAACAACTGACAAGAGTCCATGTGGGCGTAAAGTCCACCGTCGGGGGGGGGGGGGGGTCAATGAGCCACTCGTTGAATCTGTTCCTAGAATAGAGTCCGCCCCGCATCCGCCACAGAAGTCAATCCAGCACATGGATCCAGCCACATCTCGGACAGAGAGAAAAATCAGTCGGCCAGAAAAAAACTGCACTTAAGGTATAATTCCTCAGCATTAAGCAACAGGAAAGCATAAGAAATACTAAGGTGATCGCTGGCCACTAGCCCTAAGCTTCACTAACAGACCCAGACTTTAGATAAAGTTGAGGCCGGGACCCTCTCTGTTTACTAATAAAATTAATTTAAAAGGGTAAAAAGCATAGTACCATACTATGCCAGTATGCTAGCCCAACCCAGTCTCACGGCAAGTCGTGATTCAGCAGCATGAAATATATGTTAATCTTTCGGTTCGTGATATTGTGACGAAAAGCACCTCATTTTCGTCACGGCAGCACAAATTCATTCTAATACATTCCGTGATGGCTGCACAAAATTAAAAGTGAAGCGGGGGGGATATGGTTAGGGTGGGGGGAAGGAGTAAGATTAGGTTAAGGTTAGGGTCGGGGGTAGGAGTAGGAGTAGGGTTAGTAATAGTGAGTTAAAAAAAAAATAAACAACCCAAAAATTTGACTAATTTCATCACAGGAGCACGAAAAAAATGTGAGACTGGGCTGGCTAGCCATACAGTTACATACAGCCATAAAGGGAAAATAAGTGCGTCTTAAGTCTGGGCTCTACAAAGTCTACAGAATCTGACTCTTTTATTGACACAGGGAGATCATTCCACAAAGCAGTTACACAATAACGCCTGGTTCACACAGCAGGATTTTAAAATTATCTGTAGGTTTCCAAAACCTGATAGACCACACACGTGGAGATAAAAAATCATAGATCTAACAGGTTTGGTCATACAGTGTGTGGTGTGCAGCCACATGGTGAAGTCAACACACCACACACCAACAGATTTCACACACGAACATTCCCGGGTCAGACAGGAAATTTCAGAAAATTTCTCGAGATTAAATGTGACTTCAGAGTAAACAGACGGAGATAGTTTGTGGACTATTTAAATCAGAGGGGAAAAAAGATACAAAAAATAAGAAAAGGCGTTCTTTAAAGGAGTGGAGACAGTGCGACCACCGGAATTTCTAGTAAGTCAGAACAGCTGTTTTGATTTTAGATTTCACACCGTGCGTACGTCACCTTGCTTTCTGATTCGCTGCACCTCACATTCAGCAGACTGCGTGCTCATTTGTGGTCAAAGACACCACACACTGTTATATCGGGCCAAGACAATCCAACATGTTGAATATCCCCGATTTGCGATCAGAGCGCCCCTGACGTTCTTCCGAGCAGATCAGAGCGCTCTTAACACACCACACACGGTAGGAATATCTGATAAGATTATCTTCAGCATCATCACGATTGTCGGGGCGTCCTTAAGAAGGAGAAGATCAGGTCCAAACCGGTCTAATTATCTTGTCATGTCAACCAGGCTTAAGAGAAAGCTCTGTGACCCGCAGACTTTTTACTCACCCTGCGGACACAAAGGAGTCCTGCACCCTGAGAAAGTAGAGCCCGAGCCGGTACATAGGGTTTAAGTAGGTCAGCTAAGTAGGGAGGTGCTAGTCCATGAACAATTTTATAGTTTAGTAGCAGAACCTTAAAATCTGATCTCACTGGGACAGGAAGCCAGTGAAGAGATGCCAAAATTGGTGTAATGTGGTCAAACTTTCTGCTTCTTGTCAAGGATCTGACAGCAGCATTTTGAACCAACTGGAGACCCCTAATGATGGACTGCAGTAAACCAGATAATAGAACATTGCAGTAGTCCAATCTAAAAGAGCCAGATGTATGAATCAGGGCCTCAGCGTCAGCCATAGACAGGATGGGACAAATCTTCACTATATTTCGCAGGTAGAAGAAAGCAGTATATATATATATATATATATACACACACACACAGTAGTGTTCAGAATAATAGTTGTGCTATGTGACTAAAAAGATTAATCCAGGTTTTGAGTATATTTCTTATTGTTACATGGGAAACAAGGTACCAGTAGATTCAGTAGATTCTCACAAATCCAACAAGACCAAGCATTCATGATATGCACACTTTTAAGGCTATGAAATTTGGCTATTAGTAAAAAAAAAGTAGAAAAGGGGGTGTTCACAATAATAGTAGTGTGGCATTCAGTCAGTGAGTTCATCAATTTTGTGGAACAAACAGGTGTGAATCAGGTGTCCCCTATTTAAGGATGAAGCCAGCACCTGTTGAACATGCTTTTCTCTTTGAAAGCCTGAGGAAAATGGGACGTTCAAGACATTGTTCAGAAGAACAGCGTAGTTTGATTAAAAAGTTGATTGGAGAGTCCCCTTCATACGCAGGTGCAAAAAATTATAGGCTGTTCATCTACAATGATCTCCAATGGACAAAATCTCCAATCTTTAAAATGGACAAAAAAACCAGAGACGCGTGGAAGAAAATGGAAAACAACCATCAAAATGGATAGAAGAATAACCAGAATGGCAAAGGCTCACCCATTGATCAGCTCCAGGATGATCAAAGACAGTCTGGAGTTACCTGTAAGTGCTGTGACAGTTAGAAGACGCCTGTGTGAAGCTAATTTATTTGCAAGAATCCCCCGCAAAGTCCCTCTGTTAAATAAGAGACGTGCAGAAGAGGTTACAATTTGCCAAAGAACACATCAACTGGCCTAAAGAGAAATGGAGGAATATTTTCTGGACTGATGAGAGTAAAATTGTTCTTTTTGGGTCCAAGGGCCGCAGACAGTTTGTGAGACGACACCCAAACTCTGAATTCAAGCCAGAGTTCACAGTGAAGACAGTGAAGCATGGTGGTGCAAGCATCATGATATGGGCATGTTTCTCCTACTATGGTGTTGGGCCTATATATCGCATACCAGGTATCATGGATCAGTTTGGATATGTCAAAATACTTGAAGAGGTCATGTTACTTTATGCTGAAGAGCACCATGCCCTTGAAATGGGTGTTTCAACAAGACAATTACCCCAAGCACACTCGTAAACGCGCAAAATCTTGGTTCCAAACCAACAAAATTAATGTTTTGGAGTGGCCTGCCCAATCCCTGGACCTAAATCCAATTGAGAACTTGTGGGGTGACATCAAAATAGCTGTTTCTGAAGCAAAACCAAGAAATGTGAATGAATTGTGGAATGCTGTTAAAGAATCTTGGAGTGGAATAACAGCTGAAAGGTGCCACAAGTTGGTTGACTCCATGCCTCACAGATGTGAAGAAATCATGAAAAACTGTGGTTATACAAATACTAAATACTGAATACTAGCTTAGTGATTCACAGGATTGCTAAAAAAGCAGTTTGAACATAATAGTTTTGAGTTTGTAGCGTCAACAGCAGATGCTACTATTATTGTGAACACCCCCTTTTTTACTTTTTTTTTTACTAATAGCCCAATTTCATAGCCTTAAGAGTGTGCATATCATGAATGCTTGGTCTTGATGGATTTGTGAGAATCTACTGGTACCTTGTTTCCCATGTAACAGTAATAAATACAAGGTCTGTCCAAAAAGTAATGGACCTTTTTATTTTTTTCAAAAACTATATGGATTTGAATCATGTGCACTTGCATCAGCCAAGCTTGAACCTTTGGGCACATGCGTGAGTTTTTTCACGCCTGTCGGTTGCGTCATTCGCCTGTGGGCAGGCTTTGAGTGAGCACTGGTCCAGCCCCCTCATCAGATTTTCATTGTCAGGGAAATGGCTGAGCGATTGCCGCTTTGCTCCATGAAAATTTTTTCAGAAACTGTGACAGACAGCCAGGTGGAAACCATTCGGAAAATTCAGATGGCTTTTGGTGAAGATTCTATCGGTGTCACACAGATTAAGGACCATTACAACCAGATTAAAGACGGCCCACACCGGCGGAGGGCGCGCTGCGCTCCGAGCAGCCATCGACAGGCTGAAACGACCAGATCATTTCCAAAGTGAAGGCTGTGTTGATCCGGGACGTCGTGTGACTACCAGAGAAATCGCAGAAAATGTGGACATCAGCACTTTTGCGGCACATTCCACTGTTACTGGAGATTTTGTAATGAAAGACGTGCGGAGGAATTCGCGCGTCGGGATGGAGCCGCTCATGGCGCACAAAAAAAAAAACACCTCCGTGTTGGAAACCATTCGGAAGATTCAGACGGCATTCGGTGGCTTTTCAGTCGAGTGAGTATCCGAGAAATTGTGTAACAGCTGGGCATGCCACAACATGTCCTGTGAGACTTCCAACATTTTCTGCGATTTCTCTGGGAGTCACACGACGTGCCAGATCAACAGAGCCTTCACTTTGGAAATGATCTGGTCATTTCAGCCTGTCGATGGCCGCTCGGAGCGCGGCGCGCCTTCTGCCAGTGTGGGCCGTCTTTTATCCGGTTGTAATGGTCCTTAATCTGTGTGACGCCGATAGAATCTTCACCGAAAGCCATCTGAATTTTCCAAATGGTTTCCACCTGGCTGTCTGTCACAGTTTCTGAAAAACATGGAACAAAGCGGCAATCGCTGAGCCATTTCCCTGACAATGAAAATCCGACGATGGGGCTGGACCAGTGCTCACTCAAAGCCTGCCCACAGGCGAATGACGCAACCGACAGGCGTGAAAAAACTCACGCATGCGCACGAAGGTTCAAGCTTGGCTGATGCAAGCGCACATGATTCAAATCCATATAGTTTTTGAAAAAAATAAAAAGGTCCATTACTTTTTGGACAGACCTCGTATACTCAAAACCTGGATTAATCTTTTTAGTCACATAGCACTACTATTATTCTGAACACTACTGTATATATATATATATAAGCTGTGGCTGAACAAATTCTCACAAAGCCACAGACCCATCAATCAGATCTTCTACTAGGCTGCTGTAGAATTACAGTAAAGTACTTTAAAATTTAACATATTCAGGAAGTAAGGGAGCTACATTTTAACCAGGTTGCCATCTGGTGCTTTTTGTTGGATCTTACTCAGGATTGCAGCATCATAAAATGTCATGCTTGGGGTGATTTTGTTCTTGGGAAGGTACGTTGTCTGCAGACCACCAGATGATGCACAAGCATCTTACAGTACCATCACAACCCAATCTGAAATAACTTGTTGAGCTGAACAACAACATATTTAATACTATGGGAGACGTGCAAAACTACATAAGCAGACTGACCTGTCCACCATACTGCGATGACCCAGTGAGACATCAAACACTGTTAATTAAAGCATCCGACCACTCCTAAAGCATCCTCTCCAGCTGCATATTCATGCTGTGATTTGCTTATACAACTCACTTCAAGTCAAGTATGGGAACATGCGCTGGTGCCATGAATTGCCACATCCACCACACCACAGCATCACCCCAGGTCCTGGATGGCAAGCATGCCAGCTAGACAATGTATTCACACCCACCTCTTGATAGCAACTATCTATCTGCCACAGCCACAAAAAACATGGGCATCCTTTTGGCCTTTTCCAGCTGTTGTGATGAACAACACAGAGGGACCTGCATGGTAGTTCAAGCCTAAATAAATGCACCATTTGGCCAAAATGTCACAACCCCAAGATGGGTGAGCTAAAATACAGAGGCAGTGGGGAAAGGCAAAGTCACAGCAGCCTACATAAGGTTGGAGTCTGAATTGAGGGCTAATGCTGAGGGATTGTGATGGGTTTTGAAATGTCTTCTTCGTGCTTGTGACCTCAGTTTGAATCCCCTGTCAGACTGGAGCAATCACTTGGACTAGCTGGTCCAAGGTACACTCCTCATCGGGATCTCTTGCAGAAATTTACAACGTCTTCAGTCCATTCAAAACTGTGCTGCCAGGATCCTGATGGGGGTGCCCAAAACTCAACACATTACTCTCATCCTCAATAAACTCCACTGGCTTCCTGTTAGGTTCAGGGTGGAATATAAGATCTGCCTCCTGACCTATCAGTGTGTCTACGGCGGTGCAGCAGTGTACCTCAAAGAACTTCTGTCCCCCTATGAGCCCATGAGACACCTCCGCTCAAACAACAGTCACCTCCTCCAGGTCCCCAAAACCAAGCTCCACACAATGGGGGACAGAGCCTTTCAGGCAGCAGCACCACACCTGTGGAATGCCCTGCCCATCCACCTGAGGGCGCCACAGTCAGTGGACTCTTTTAAATCAAATCTTAAAACGTTTTTTACTTCAGAAAGCTTATGAATTATAGTTGCTAATTTTAATTTGATTTTAATTGATACTTTTTTTATTGTTGGTGATTGTTGTTTTATGCTTCTGTTTAACTTCTGTGGCACTTCGAGATTTGTTTATAAATGTAAAGTGCAATATAAATAAAATGTATTTTTTTTATGTTACAGCCTTATTCCAAACTGGATGAATTTCATTATATTCCTCAAAATTCTACACACAATACCCCATAATGACAGTGTGAAAAGAGGTTGTTTGAGATTTATGCAAATTTATTATTATTATTATTAATAATAATAACCTAAGAAATCACATGTACATAAGTATTCACAGCTTTCTGCCATGAAGCTCAATATTGAGCTCAGGTGCATCCTGTTTCCACGGATCATCCTTGAAATGTTTCTACACCTGGGGCAAATTCAGTTGATTGGACATGGTTTGGAAAGGCACACACCTGTCTACATATAATGTCCCACAGCTGACAGTGCACATCAGAGCATAGACCAACCATGAAGTAAAATGAATTGTCTGTAGACCTCTGAGACAGGATTGTCTCGAGGCACAAATCTGGGGAAGGGTACAGAAACAACCTGTTGCTTTAAAGGTCCCAATGAGCACAATGGCCTCCATCATCCATAAATGGACAAATTTCGGATCCACCAGGACTCTTCCTATACCTGGCCACAAGTCTAAACTGAGTGATTGGGAAGAAGGGCCTTAGTCAGGGAGGTGATCAAGAAACCAGTGGTCACTCTGTCAGAGCTCCAGCATTCCTCTGTGGAGAGACAAGAACCTTCCAGCAGGACAACCATCTCTGCAGCAATCCACCAATCAGGTCTGTATGGTAGAGTGGCCGAACGGACACCACTCTTTAGTAAAAGGCACATGGCAGCCCACCTGGAGTTTGACAAAAGGCACCTGAAGGACTCTCAGACCATGGCGCGAATGGTAGGTATCATGTTTAGAGGAAACCAGGCACCATCCCTAAAGTGAAGCATGGTGGTGGCAGCATCATGCTGTGGGGATGTTTTTCAGAAGCAGGAACTGTGAGACTAGTCAGGACTGAGGGAAAGATGAACGCAGCAATGTACAGAGACATCCTGGATGAAAACCTGCTCCAGGGGGCTCTTGACTTCAGAATGGGGCAACGGTTCATCTTTCAGCAGGATAATGGCCCTAAGAACACAGCCAAGATATCAAAGTGTGGCTTCAGGACAACTCTGTGACTGTCCTTGAGTGGCCCAGCCAGATTCCAGACCTGAATCCGATTGAACATCTCTGGAAAGACTTGAAAATTGGCCCTGAACTGAAACTCCTCATCCAACCTGAAAGAGCTTGAGGGGTGCTGCAAAGAGGAATGGACAAAACTGCCAAAGATAGGTGCATCAAGCTTGTGGCATCATATTCACGAAGACTTGACACTGTAATTGCTGCCAAAGGAGCATCAACAAAGTATTAAACAAAGGCTATGAATATTTATGTATATATGATTGCTTAGGTTTTTATTTTTAATAAATTTGCTTCAATTTCAAAACAGACTTTGGAATAATGCTCTAACATTAAAAAAAAACTGTGGAACAAGTGTAGCGAATATGAATATGAATAGTTTCTAGATGCACTGTAGGTCCTTTGGGAAAGGTCCTTCATCTCCAGGTTCCTCCCAATGTGTAGTTGTGCATCTTGCATGGCATCACATCAATGTATGGGTGAATGTGAAGCATCATTGTAAAGCACTTTGAGCATCTACAGATGGAAAGATGCTATAGAAGTGCAGTCCACTTACCATCTTCCATGTGTATCTGAGGACAATTTTTTTTTTAAATGCTTTCAGCCCTTGTTTCAAAGCAGGGCTTGCCTGTCGCCGGCGGGAAATGACGTTGCACTACCTTCAGGAATAAGCAGGCCATTTATAATCGCTGTACTACACAGTGACCTTGACACAAAATATGCCTCAGCGGATGCATCAGTTTGGCAGTGTGTCTGTGGCAGTAGCGTAGCTCTCCTGGGTTTGACATCAAGGCTGTCCAGACAGCAGAGCTGTTATTTTTGGCCTTTGCAAATGATGGTGCATATGTGCAAAAGTCACCTGGCATTTATCCTCCTTGTGACAACCTGAAGGGTTTGAACTTGAATATGTTTATGTGTTGCACACGTGCAAGCATGTAAATCAGCTTTACTTGCTGTTGTTTTTGTTCTCACAGCACAACGTCATATGTAAGGAAGATTTTTTTTTCCCTTTCTTCTTCTTTGGTTTAAGAGCTTCTATGGGAAGATAAAAGCAAAAATCACTCAATAGTGTGAGGACATTGGAGCCCTTTCAACTCTCACAGGGACATCAAAGCACGCAGCGAGACACTGCATCATTAAGGTCCATGTGTAGGAGAAATGAATATTATGAAGACACATCCTCTCTGCCGAAACCAGTGACTTGACTTTTCTCAGCCGTTTCTCTCCAAAGACTCCAACTCAGCCAACCTTTGATGTTTTAGAACAACAGGGAAGAAGAAGTGTTGAGGAAACCAGTGGAGGAGGTGCACGTGGTTGTTTTGTACCATACTAACGAAGCAAATTGAAGCGAACCATGCAGGGCATTGAAATGGATGAAACCGCACTGCCGAGAGCGGCTCAGCAGGCAAACACAATAAAAACATGTTAATGTTAAAATATCAGGCGTAAAAAAACAGCTGTCAGAGCGAACGGCGAGAAATGAGGAGTCCCAGGAAAAGCAATTCACAGCGTGCACAACAGTAAAGAGTGTTTAAAATCAAGTCCGTGACATCGTTTACATCTGCTGTGGTGATATACGGTGTGTCAGTAAGAGCCGCATGGAGCCTGCGAGGAAGAGGTGCTCGTGCACACAGTGGAGTGAAGCGTTCACACGCAATACCGTTAACATGTAGAAGAAATTAACTCTCCTGTGTGCATGTGTGTGCACATGCATGCGTTTGCTTCCAAGGTTACCAGGTCCAAGATGTGCCATTAGGTGCAAATTAAGCAGAATTAAAAACGACTCCTCTATCATGCATTATTAAGACAGCTGCTAATTGCATTTTCATATGTTTATTTGGAGGGGAATGTGCTGCGCTTAAACATGTGCATGCTACACAGAAGGCTGCACACGTGTGCAAAGAGCTGCAAGCTTCTAACAAAGTGTTGTTCTACACTGTGCTCCTGATACATAAAGCAGTTATGACCCAAAATTCACTGCACGGCGAAGCATCTGAGTACATTTTTTGAGTAGAGCTGTTGTGTCCAGATTGGAGCTGAAGCTTACTCTGAGCCAAAAAAAGTTTATTTTTTATGTTATGTTTTAAGGGCGCGATCACACGGTACACAACGATAGCTGAAGGAAGGAAAAAAAAGTCACAAAGTCACAAAGTCACAAATCATCGAAAAAAGGTGAAGGAATGATCCTGCCCTTTCCCATCACCAAAAAGCCTGCTAATCCAGAGCGCATAAAGGAACGAAACAAAACCAAAACTAACAAAAGAAAAATGAAGCGAACGGTGACCTTGATGTTTTAAACAACTTCAAAACAAAACATTCATGATGACATGACTTGACAGTGGGTATCACACTGAGCGCCAGCCAGCCTGTGATCATTTCTACAGCTCGCCTGTGCTCTCCGCAGCACCTGCAGGTGCAGGATCTGGTTCTACAGCTCGCCTGTGCTCTCCGCAGCACCTGCAGGTGCAGGATCTGGTTGTCTTGACAACAAGTTTGTCTTCACAACACAAAGTGTGTGCACATGCACATTCCAGCCTTTTGTGGCTGGAATGTGCATGAATAGTTATAGTTGATAAAACATTCTTGCCGCTTTTGTTTCTAAATGAAAATGTTGCTTTTTGTCCTACACATGGACGAGTCACATTCAGCTCATCGGAGCTTTAAGCCCCCGTCACACATAGCAAGAATGTGCTGGAAGCATGCCTGATATGGAAAATATCGCCATAATCCGAACCAGTCAGGAGGAAAAGAGGTGTGGTCTGTAGTGTCAGAGCGCAGACAGACTGCCTCGTCCACACCTGTCAGATCGCATCCAGAGCATATGTAGATGGCACAGACTGCTGTCAGACGGCCATAAAAGGCGCTGCAGACTGCCCGATCTTCAAATATCTGGATGGCAGACCGGAGCGCTGTTTTCCTCACGCGCACGTGCGCAGGGCTATGATTATCACTCAGCCGCATGTGTGTGCATGTATGTATGCATAACACTGCATGGGCCGCTAAGCGCGCGTGTGGGGTGCATGTGCGTGTGCCTCCAAAGTTTGCTGGAATTGGGCCATGCAGTCCTTCAGATGCAGCACTTTTCCAGGGAACTTCCTTTTTTCTTGTTTGCACACTTCAGCAGCACAATGCAACTCTGGACACCACGATGGTTGGATTATCACATGGAATTACTTTTTTCTTTTGGGTGAGAGGATCCTAACTGTAGGCTGCTGTCCCGGCTTCATGTCCACATTATTATGCATGGCACGTGCAGGTCATACCAGCAGGCATACCGTGCCAGATCTAACTCGAGGTTCCCTCGTATGCGCTGAAATAGTTTAGGATCCTGTTTTGCTACTATTGGAATATGTAAGTTGTGGTCAGATGGTCCTCAGATTGCACATGGACCCAGCCCGAAGAGTTTTGAACATGTGCATCACACTCGGGGCCGCCGGCCAATTTTGACCAACTGTGTCGATTTCCGCAGATGGCTCTCAGAACGTTTTTGAACTGAAATCCAACACCTTTCGGATGTGCACCAATTCATAAATCCGATGCCACTTTGCGTGATTCCGGCTGTGTGTGATGGGGGTATTAGTTATTGATCTGTTCAGATATCGTCAACGTTCGTGCAAGATGTCGGACTTGGGAGGTTGGACGAAGTTGAACGAAAATCAAACAGAATGCTGACGGTACGGGGAACGATGAGGAACCGTCAACACAGAAAGCAAAACGGACTACAGATGAATTGAGGTTGTCGTCAGGATTCATTGACATTTTTCAACAGTTTGAAAATTTTGATGAAGCGCCAGCTACAAGAATGAAGCTGGACGACGATTAAACAGTATCTCCGAAAGTCAACATAAGGACTCCTGCTTCCGCTCCATATTTTTTTCACATATTTGTGTGAGGCTGAGGAAGGCAGATTCTGTCCATTAAGCAAGAAGTGTCTGTGTGAGTGTGGGTATGTGGTTTGCATATCTCTCTGACTGTTTGTCAGATAGACCTCAGCTTTCGGATATGGCTTCCGCATGGCAGGATAATGCTTTATTATGAAAATTTTTGTGATTCATTTTCAAAACTTTTATTTTGAAACCTTGATTTTGATTAATATTGTAAAATTCTTACTTCCAACATGGTGTGGCTCCTGATGTTACTGGCAGCAAAGTTAAACAACATCAGATAGTTCATGTTGTTTGGACCATATGATACTCGAAGTTTACTTAAAGATGCCTTAGAATTTAAAGTATGCTTCTTCTGCATGGATAGAAAATTGTTATATTAAATTCAGATAGGCTTCTATTATGCTTGAAATAATACCTCTTTGATAAGTCAAATATTTGGCTTTTGGATCTCTAGTTGTGGTGTTTCACTGTATGAAATGCCAACGCACCCTCTGCTGCATTCACAGCATCCTGTTGTTCGGGGTCTGACAAAGAACTCCGTCAACTTTGCTGAAGTACTCTCATCTCGCACAGCTTTTTTTATGTTTTTCAGTGTCCGTGGCAAGATCCATGACATCCCCATCGCCACACAGGATGCATCGTGGTGCCCCTCTCTGCCACTCCACATTCGGGGATCTGAACCGACTCTCTTTCATTTGACCATAGGAGACGTAAGCCATTGCCCTGCCCTTCTGAATGATAATTGCCCATCTCTTAGGACCGAATGACCCATGTACATCTGCTATTCACATGGAACCTTTCTCCAATTCAGCCTTCAAAATTCTCATTTGAATATTTACTACCATCAAGATCTGCACCTGCCATGGTTCCACCCGGGCCTGCGTCCTGGGCTTCTGTGCACACCACGATGACCCTCCTACTCATCATGGCGTAGTCCTTGTGGCCCCTGTATGGCCAAGTATGGGCCCAATGCTCCAGCACCATCCATTTTTAGGGCTGTGTGCTTCTTACCCTGTGTGCTGCTATACAATGCTGCTGGAACCTCAATTTCACTGAGGGAGTCTTCCCAAGGGATTAATAAAGTTCTGTCTAATCTAATCTAAATGCACTACATTTTTGTGACAGTGTCACAAATTCATTTTGTGATGGTATCATGAAATGTGGTGTGATGCAGGAGGTCTGTGGGGGTTACGGTTAGGGGAAACAGTAGGGTTAGAAATTGTAAAATAAAATAAAAAGAAATTGTGTCATGAAAATGTGAATCATTGGAAAAAAGTGTGAGACTAGGCTGGGTCTCCTGCACTTGCAGTATGAAACCACCTTTTGGATCATTCTTTTTTTTTCAGACCAATTACAGGAACTTGAGGCAGATCATTGCCCATTATACAGAAGAAGAAGAGGAAAAGAATCAAGAGTAGTCAAAATCCATTAGCATGGGCAGAAATCCATGGGCAGCATGATGGATTAGTAGTTAGCACTGTTGCCTCACAGCAAGAAGGTCATGGGATCAATTTCCACCTGTGGCCTTTCTGTGTGGAGTTGGCATGTTCTCCCCATGTTTGCGTGGGTTCCCTCTGGGTGCTCCAGCTTCCTCCTACATCTAAAGACATGCAGGTTAGGTGAATTAGAAGCTTTAAAAAAATGTCCAGGTCTCCCTTGTAAAAGAGATCTCGATCTCAGTGTGACTAACATGGCTAAATTAAATTAGACAGCAGAAAAAGAAAATAAATGAAAGTAGTTAAAATGAACCACTGGAGCACATGGAGTGAGGAGGAAGAGTTTTTAACTGTAATTTGGTAAGAAGAATAAAAGTAAATTTGAAAAGACACAATAACATTTTCTCCACTGAAAAAGAAATACACACCAAATTGAAAACAAGCCAGTGTCAGACACACGTCTACAAACCAATCAATGTCAAGTGTGGATGCAAGATTTCGAGGTGAACCCAAAAATAACTGGAACCAAACATACAACATGAACCTTAGTACAACTCCTGTTGTGAACTTTCAGGTATAAAAATGGCCTCACATCTTCAAGACAAGGTGAAACGTGGTACATATGATATGGTTATCTCACTAAAGGGTCTTGCAACCTGCACATGTAGCACACTGGGAATGTCACAAACAAATGCAGAAAATAGGCGGAGTTTCCTGCATCACAGTGTTTGTGTTCTGGAGGCTGAACAAGTCTCACAGTTGCCATGCTTAAATGGTAAATGGACTGCATTTACAACCCCAATTCCAATGAAGTTGGGACGTTGTGTAAAATGTAAATAAAAACAGAATACAATGATTTGCAAATCCTCTTCAACCTATATTCAATTGAATACACCACAAAGACAAGATATTTAATGTTCAAACTGGTAAACTTTATTGTTTTTGTGCAAATATTTGCTCATTTTGAAATGGATGCCTGCAACACGTTTCAAAAAAGGTTGGGGCAGTGGTATGTTTACCACTGTGTTACATCACCTTTCCTTCTAACAACACTCAATAAGCGTTTGGGAACTGAGGACACTAATTGTTGAAGCTTTGTAGGTGGAATTCTTTCCCATTCTTGCTTAATGTATGACTTCAGTTGTTCAACAGTCCAGGATGTCTGTTGTCTTATTTTGCGCTTCATAATGCGCCACACATTTTCAATGGCGACAGGTCTGGACTGCACCCAGGCCAGTCTAGTACCCGCACTCTTTTACTACAAAGCCACGCTGTTCTAACACGGGCAGAATGTGTCTTGGCATTGTCTTGTTGAAATAAGCAGGGATATCCCTGAAAAAAACGTTGCTTGGATGGCAGCATGTGTTGCTCCAAAACCTGGATGTACCTTTCAGCATTGGTGCCATCACAGATGTGTAAGTTGCCCATGTCGGAGACACTAACACACCCACCATTACAGATGCTGGCTTTTGAGCTTTGCGCTGATAACAATCTGGATGGTCTTTTTCCTCTTCTGTCCAGAGGACACAACATCCATGATTTCCAAAAACAATATGAAATGTGGACTCATCAGACCACAGCACACTTTTCCACTTTGCGTCTGTCCATTTCAAATGAGCTCGGGCAGAGAGAAGGTGGTGGCGTTTCTGGATGTTGTTGATGTATGGCTTTCACTTTGCATGGTAGAGTTTTAACTTGCACTTGTAGATGTAGCGACGAACTGTGTTAACTGACAATCGTTTCCTGAAATGTTCCTGAGCCCACACAGTAAGATCCTTTGCACAATGATGTTGGTTTTTAATGCAGTGCCGCCTGAGGGATTGAAGGTCACGGGCATTCAATGTTGGTTTTCGGCCTTGCTGCTTACGTGTAGAAAGTTCTCCAGATTCTCTGAATCTTCTGATTATATGATGGACTGTAGATGATGGAATCCCTAAATTCCTTGCAATTGAACAGTGAGAAACATTGTTCTTAAACTGTTGGACTATTTTTTTCATGCAGTTGTTCACAAAGTGGTGATCCTCGCCCCATCTTTGCATGTGAATGGCTGAGCCTTTTGGGGATGCTCCTTTCATACCCAATCATGACACTCATCTGTTTCCAATTAGGTTTTCTTTGAGCATTCATCAACTTTCCCAGTCTTTTGTTGCCCTGCCCCAACTTTTTTGAAAGGTGTTGCAGGCATCCATTTCAAAATGAGCAAATATTTGCACAAAAACAAAAAAGTCTATCAGTTTGAACATTAAATATCTTGTCTTTGTGGTGTATTCAATTGAATATAGATTGAAAAGGATTTGCAAATCATTGTATTCTGTTTTTATTTACATTTCACACAATGTCCTAATTCCAACTTCATTGTAATTAGGGTTGTATATAGCGCTTTTTGCATCAGACGCTCAAAGCGCTTTACACATCAGTGCCTCACATTCACCCCAATGTCAGGCTGCTGCCATGCAAGGAGCCCACTACACACCAGGAGCAACTAGGGGATTAAGGACCTTGTCCAAGGGCCCTTAGTGATTTTCCAGTCAGGCTGGGATTTGAACCGAGGATCCTCTGGTCTCAAGCCCAACGCTTAACCACTAGACCATCACCTCCCTTGTGTTTGTGAAGACTTGTATGTTCCTGAAAAACAAAAAAGAATTAAATGAAAAGCAAACCACTCCATCTGCGAGTCATAACCACAAGATTCGCAGCAAAAGACAGAAGAATGAATGACGGACATCACCCTGCTGGGAGGAGCTTTTTTCAGCGACTGTTCAGTGTAGCCAGTCTGATCAGTGTGGTCAGGTGAAGCTGAAGCAGCACAGAGACCCATGGTAGCCGGTGTGATCGTGGAGACACATATAGTCTGAAATTCTTCACTTTTGGATACAATAATACAATAAAATAATACAATAATCTGAAAATAAAACATGATGTTAGTCCACCACTGAATACTGAAGTTTCATCTGCTAACATTAGCTTAGCCTTTAGCTGCAGTATGCTGAATCACGCACTCATTCAAGCTGACTGAACATTTATCTGTAAATTGTTCAATCTGTTTTTATTTTTACCACATACGAGGGCTGTCCGTAAAGTATAGGTCCTTTTTATTTTTTTCAAAAACTATATGGATTTCATTCATATGTTTTTACGTCAGACATGCTTGAACCCTCGTGTGTGAAAGACGTGCGGACGCAGCCGACGCGGCGCGGCGGCACAGGAAAAACACCTCCGTGTTGATAACCATTTGTTAAAATCCAGTTGGCTTTTGATGGCTTTCAGTGGAGTGAGTATATGAGAAATCAGCTGGAGATGTTCCAACTTGTCCTCAAGGCTTCCAACAGAGGTGTTTTTCCTGTGGCGGAGCGTCGCGGCGGCTGCGAGCCGACGCTGCAATCCGCCCGCACGTCTTTCATTAAAAAAATCTCCTTTAACAGTGGAATATCCGGATAAAATGCTGAAACCGACTTCTTCTGAAACTTCTCTGTTCTCTCACGATGTCCTGGATCAATAGAGCCTGAAATGTGGAGGTTTTAAGCTTGAAACAGGCTGATGACGCTGCCTGAGAGCGCTGTGCGACGTCTCGCACCGTGAAAAGTCCTTAAAGCGACAGAATCAATCAATCAATCAATCAATTTTTTTTATATAGCGCCAAATCACAACAAACAGTTGCCCCAAGGCGCTTTATATTGTAAGGCAAGGCCATACAATAATTATGTAAAACCCCAACGGTCAAAACGACCCCCTGTGAGCAAGCACTTGGCTACAGTGGGAAGGAAAAACTCCCTTTTAACAGGAAGAAACCTCCAGCAGAACCAGGCTCAGGGAGGGGCAGTCTTCTGCTGGGACTGGTTGGGGCTGAGGGAGAGAACCAGGAAAAAGACATGCTGTGGAGGGGAGCAGAGATCGATCACTAATGATTAAATGCAGAGTGGTGCATACAGAGCAAAAAGAAAAAGAAACAGTGCATCATGGGAACCCCCCAGCAGTCTACGTCTATAGCAGCATAACTAAGGGATGGTTCAGGGTCACCTGATCCAGCCCTAACTATAAGCTTTAGCAAAAAGGAAAGTTTTAAGCCTAATCTTAAAAGTAGAGAGGGTGTCTGTCTCCCTGATCTGAATTGGGAGCTGGTTCCACAGGAGAGGAGCCTGAAAGCTGAAGGCTCTGCCTCCCATTCTACTCTTACAAACCCTAGGAACTACAAGTAAGCCTGCAGTCTGAGAGCGAAGCGCTCTATTGGGGTAATATGGTACTACGAGGTCCCTAAGATAAGATGGGACCTGATTATTCAAAACCTTATAAGTAAGAAGAAGAATTTTAAATTCTATTCTAGAATTAACAGGAAGCCAATGAAGAGAGGCCAATATGGGTGAGATATGCTCTCTCCTTCTAGTCCCCGTCAGTACTCTAGCTGCAGCATTTTGAATTAACTGAAGGCTTTTTAGGGAACTTTTAGGACAACCTGATAATAATGAATTACAATAGTCCAGCCTAGAGGAAATAAATGCATGAATTAGTTTTTCAGCATCACTCTGAGACAAGACCTTTCTGATTTTAGAGATATTGCGTAAATGCAAAAAAGCAGTCCTACATATTTGTTTAATATGCACTTTGAATGACATATCCTGATCAAAAATGACTCCAAGATTTCTCACAGTATTACTAGAGGTCAGGGTAATGCCATCCAGAGTAAGGATCTGGTTAGACACCATGTTTCTAAGATTTGTGGGGCCAAGTACAATAACTTCAGTTTTATCTGAGTTTAAAAGCAGGAAATTAGAGGTCATCCATGTCTTTATGTCTGTAAGACAATCCTGCAGTTTAGCTAATTGGTGTGTGTCCTCTGGCTTCATGGATAGATAAAGCTGGGTATCATCTGCGTAACAATGAAAATTTAAGCAATACCGTCTAATAATACTGCCTAAGGGAAGCATGTATAAAGTGAATAAAATTGGTCCTAGCACAGAACCTTGTGGAACTCCATAATTAACTTTAGTCTGTGAAGAAGATTCCCCATATACATGAACAAATTGTAATCTATTAGACAAATATGATTCAAACCACCGCAGCGCAGTGCCTTTAATACCTATGGCATGCTCTAATCTCTGTAATAAAATTTTATGGTCAACAGTATCAAAAGCAGCACTGAGATCTAACAGAACAAGCACAGAGATGAGTCCACTGTCCGAGGCCATAAGAAGATCATTTGTAACCTTCACTAATGCTGTTTCTGTACTATGATGAATTCTAAAACCTGACTGAAACTCTTCAAATAGACCATTCCTCTGCAGATGATCAGTTAGCTGTTTTACAACTACCCTTTCAAGAATTTTTGAGAGAAAAGGAAGGTTGGAGATTGGCCTATAATTAGCTAAGATAGCTGGGTCAAGTGATGGCTTTTTAAGTAATGGTTTAATTACTGCCACCTTAAAAGCCTGTGGTACATAGCCAACTAACAAAGATAGATTGATCATATTTAAGATCGAAGCATTAAATAATGGTAGGGCTTCCTTGAGCAGCCTGGTAGGAATGGGGTCTAATAAACATGTTGATGGTTTGGATGAAGTAACTAATGAGAATAACTCAGACAGAACAATCGGAGAGAAAGAGTCTAACCAAATACCGGCATCACTGAAAGCAGCCAAAGATAACGATACGTCTTTGGGATGGTTATGAGTAATTTTTTCTCTAATAGTTAAAATTTTGTTAGCAAAGAAAGTCATGAAGTCATTACTAGTTAAAGTTAATGGAATACTCAGCTCAATAGAGCTCTGACTCTTTGTCAGCCTGGCTACAGTGCTGAAAAGAAACCTGGGGTTGTTCTTATTTTCTTCAATTAGTGATAAGTAGAAAGATGTCCTAGCTTTACGAAGGGCTTTTTTATAGAGCAACAGACTCTTTTTCCAGGCTAAGTGAAGATCTTCTAAATTAGTGAGACGCCATTTCCTCTCCAACTTACGGGTTATCTGCTTTAAGCTACGAGTTTGTGAGTTATACCACGGAGTCAGACACTTCTGATTTAAAGCTCTCTTTTTCAGAGGAGCTACAGCATCCAAAGTTGTCTTCAATGAGGATGTAAAACTATTGACGAGATACTCTATCTCCCTTACAGAGTTTAGGTAGCTACTCTGCACTGTGTTGGTATATGGCATTAGAGAACATAAAGAAGGAATCATATCCTTAAACCTAGTTACAGCGCTTTCTGAAAGACTTCTAGTGTAATGAAACTTATTCCCCACTGCTGGGTAGTCCATCAGAGTAAATGTAAATGTTATTAAGAAATGATCAGACAGAAGGGAGTTATCAGGGAATACTGTTAAGTCTTCTATTTCCATACCATAAGTCAGAACAAGATCTAAGATATGATTAAAGTGGTGGGTGGACTCATTTACTTTTTGAGCAAAGCCAATAGAGTCTAATAATAGATTAAATGCAGTGTTGAGGCTGTCATTCTCAGCATCTGTGTGGATGTTAAAATCGCCCACTATAATTATCTTATCTGAGCTAAGCACTAAGTCAGACAAAAGGTCTGAAAATTCACAGAGAAACTCACAGTAACGACCAGGTGGACGATAGATAATAACAAATAAAACTGGTTTTTGGGACTTCCAATTTGGATGGACAAGACTAAGAGACAAGCTTTCAAATGAATTAAAGCTCTGTCTGGGTTTTGGATTAATTAATAAGCTGGAATGGAAGATTGCTGCTAATCCTCCACCCCGGCCCGTGCTACGAGCATTCTGACAGTTAGTGTGACTCGGGGGTGTTGACTCATTTAAACTAACATATTCATCCTGCTGTAACCAGGTTTCTGTTAGGCAGAATAAATCAATATGTTGATCAATTATTATATCATTTACCAACAGGGACTTAGAAGAGAGAGACCTAATGTTTAATAGACCACATTTAACTGTTTTAGTCTGTGGTGCAGTTGAAGGTGCTATATTATTTTTTCTTTTTGAATTTTTATGCTTAAATAGATTTTTGCTGGTTATTGGTAGTCTGGGAGCAGGCACCGTCTCTACGGGGATGGGGTAATGAGGGGATGGCAGGGGGAGAGAAGCTGCAGAGAGGTGTGTAAGACTACAACTCTGCTTCCTGGTCCCAACCCTGGATAGTCACGGTTTGGAGGATTTAAGAAAATTGGCCAGATTTCTAGAAATGAGAGCTGCTCCATCCAAAGTGGGATGGCTGCCGTCTCTCCTAACAAGACCAGGTTTTCCCCAGAAGCTTTGCCAATTATCTATGAAGCCCACCTCATTTTTTGGACACCACTCAGACAGCCAGCAATTCAAGGAGAACATGCGGCTAAACATGTCACTCCCGGTCTGATTGGGGAGGGGCCCAGAGAAAACTACAGAGTCCGACATTGTTTTTGCAAAGTTACACACCGATTCAATGTTAATTTTAGTGACCTCCGATTGGCGTAACCGGGTGTCATTACTGCCGACGTGAATTACAATCTTACCAAATTTACGCTTAGCCTTAGCCAGCAGTTTCAAATTTCCTTCAATGTCGCCTGCTCTGGCCCCCGGAAGACAATTGACTATGGTTGCTGGTGTCGCTAACTTCACATTTCTCAAAACAGAGTCGCCAATAACCAGAGTTTGATCCTCGGCGGGTGTATCGTCGAGTGGGGAAAAACGGTTAAAGATGTGAACGGGTTGGCGGTGTACACGGGGCTTCTGTTTAGGGCTACGCTTCCTCCTCACAGTCACCCAGTCAGCCTGCTTTCCCGGCTGCTCGGGATCTGCCAGGGGGGAACTAACGGCGGCTAAGCTACCTTGGTCCGCACCGACTACAGGGGCCTTGCTAGCTGTAGAATTTTCCACGGTGCGGAGCCGAGTCTCCAATTCGCCCAGCCTGGCCTCCAAAGCTACGAATAAGCTACACTTATTACAAGTACCATTACTGCTAAAGGAGGCCGAGGAATAACTAAACATTTCACACCCAGAGCAGAAAAGTGCGGGAGAGACAGGAGAAGCCGCCATGCTAAATCGGCTAAGAGCTAGTAGCTACGCTAAGCTAGCGGATTCCTAAAAACACGCAAAGCGAATAATGTGTAAATAATTTAGAGGTGATTCAGCAGAAGGAGTGCTTTAGTTAAGGCACGTAAAGATTACACTGGGAAACAAATCGTAATCTAGATAACTAGATCAATCTAACTGCGCAGATCAAACAGCTAACAGATACAGAAAAACACCGCTGTGCTCCGGAACAAGAAGTGATACAATACCGCAGTGAGAGCCGACCACCAGTAGAGTCAAGTAAAAAAGTAAAAAAAAAAAAAATAAAAAGGTAAAAAAGTAAAAAAGTCTTGAAAAAGACTATTAGTTCAAAGTCCAAAGCAGCAGGTAGCAGTCTCTGTGTAAACAGTCCCAACAGAGAGCCAAAATTAACAGATACAGCAAAACACCGCTGTGCTGAATCACCTCAAAATCTCTCATCAGCTGTTAAAATTTTCACTGAAGATCAGCTTAATTTTTCGAACCATGTCCACTTCGATGTGTCTCACAGGTTTAGAAAAAATTTTGATCAAACAAAGCGCCAGTCTCTCAGCAACTTCTCAGACAAAGGAATTCCGACGAGGGGCTGGACGACTCCTCCCACAAGGAGTGCTCACAGGCGAATGACGTCACCGACAGGCATGGAAAAACTCACGCATGCGCACGAGGGTTCAAGTATGTCTGACGTAAAAACATATGAATGAAATCCATATAGTTTTTGAAAAAAATAAAAAGGACCTATACTTTACGGACAGCCCTCGTAAATCTACACAATAGTTTTTATATTGTTACTGCTCTGACTACAAGAACAGCCTCAACTTTCAATGAGTTAGATTTTTTTAACTATCTACTAATCATACCTTAAAGAAAATAAAACAGCAGTGTTTCATGTTTCTTTATATTTTAAGAAATATATTTCTTCACTTGTCCCACATTAGGAACATTTCCACATTTGCTGTGCAGAGAACCTTGCAAATACAGATGCACCTCAGAATTTCCAGTGATGGAACTGAACACCAAAAAGCTGAAGTCCAGACAGAAGAAGAGATCATCTCTTCAAAATGTGAGGAAAGTGTCTCCAAAAATTCTACCAAGAGGTCAAACCTGCAGAGGAGACCTTCATCTGGTTAAATGTCCTGAGGTTCCAGCTCACCTGTCATCTCTGAAAACTCACACCTGCTGCTACGCTTCTAAATAAAACAAAGGCTCTTTAAACAGATACTATTTTATTATTATTTGAAAAAAAACTTTTTCCTTTTATATTTTAACATTAAATGAGTGAAGCATTAAACATGTCCATGAAGTCAAAGTTCAGTCAAAAAGACATTTGTACAGATAGAAGCCCCACCCCTATTGTGAACAATCTGAAAGCCTTCACAATCATTAGAATAGTCAAATTCATATTTTAGTAATTATTCTGTCCTGAGTACAACGTTAAAAGTAATCACATCATCAGTAAGAATGTAATTAAATGTTGGTTTATGTCACATGACTACATGTGCTGACAAACATCCATCAAGAGTAAATGAGTAAATCTGACTGTAGAAAATATACATTAATCTTTAACAGACACAGTGTAGTCATTGCTTAGGGCCCTTTCACACATAGTATGAATAAGTACAAATCAGGAGGACTCACAGCAGAACAGCTCGTATGAGCGAACCACAAAAAAATCCCGGTGCGACGGTGTTGTGCACGCGACAGTGTCGTGCGAGCAGAGCTGTACCACATTGCACAGCTGATGTGGAGGAAAATAAAATAAAAACCAGCTGTATAATTAGTCAATATCATTGGGTTGATATAAATAATAAATAAAAGATGAGGCAATACAGAACCCCATGGTTAAATAACCCTGCTTAATTAAAAATTAAATGCCACTCACGGGATTCGAACCTGTAAGCTCTGACTACCAGACAGAAACTTTACCACTGTACTACAATCACTCTTTTAACAGGAGCGTGAAATGGCTAAAATCAACAAGCAGATAAACGTATTTTTTTAAAAAAAGAAAAAAGTGCTGTGATAACTGACCAAATGGCGTTTGTTATGGCTTTTTTCTGCTGATACGTGACTAAAAGTGGCATATTTGTCGCACTGTGGGCTTTTTCTGCGGCACGCCGCTCACAGCCCTCACAGTCCGACACTTGTGTCCTGTCAGACAGACGTGACATTCAGATCACCTGCTGCATGTCCACATGAACTGACAGTCCATTTCTCCAGCCCGTCGTAAAAGCGATATATGTTTTTAAGTATTTCCACGTGATGACAGCAAGCAGACACACACTTGTGTCTGTCAAAACACAGGATGTGTTCTGCAGCTCTGACGTCGAGGACCAGAGATGTCTCAGTAGCTGTTGGCAGCCAGCCACGCCCCCTGTCCTCTCAGTGCACAGACCAAGATGTCACTCTGTGATCAGATGAGCGGTGCCTTGCCTGCGGGGGGCGAGTGAACTACACGCACACGTGTTGGGGGAAGCAGGGGGGAGTGTGCTTTGTTTATAATAAATATTTACATGTATTTACTATGTCATTTTTACTGGTTGAAATAATATGAATGAATGAATTTGCCAGATTTAAAAAATGTACATATTACTTTTCATCCTATTTTGTCTAAAAATAAATGACCAAGGTTCAATATCATCGTAATCAAGAAATCATCTCATCTGAAACAACAACCGATAAGAGCATGCAAATGTGGCGTGCATCTGTCTAAAAGCTTTCCACAAATGCAGTGCGACGCAGTGTTTGCACAAAGCTTCTCATTGAAAATAATAGGTTTGAGAGCGATGTGCGCTGCATTTGTGTGCTGTGTATGAAAGGCCATTTAGACCTCAGAAAGGATCATATCAGGTGCATTTCAATTATAATTGTGGGCACCAGGAGTCTAAATCTCTGTAACCTTGTTTTTGTGACATCTTCACAAAGACTTTGTGCATCAAGGTAAAACTTGGTACTGTTTGAGTTTTGGCTTCCAGCTGCATGTCTCTTAAAAGTACTGCAATGTCCATGATAATGACAAAATTACTTCATGATGAGGATAAAACTTGCTCTTGTAAATTAAATATTTGCCCTTGTTTATTATTATGTGTTGCAGAAGTGTTTCATTCACTGTTTGTATCAAAATGTGAACAACATAACAACATGTCTATGAACACTTATGAATATATATTTGTGGATATGGGTGTTCTGCCTGTTCATATCAGTCTGTTCCATTAATATGTTTGTTGTTTGTTTCAAGTATCCAGTATTTTTGTGTGATACCTTCCAGTTGGTGCATACTGTGTGAATCATTAAAACAGAGATTATTATTAATATTTTTTATTTGAGCACTTGTAATAAGGAATAGGGGTTTGCACTGACCAACTCTAAGGGGGCACTTCTTCACACAAGAATGCCTCCAGCTCTGAGCTACATGTGGCAACATTGCCCCTATGTGGTTAAATAAAGGAATTGCTCATGCAACCTTGTGGATTTTAAATCAATTGTGTAATTTCTATTATTTTACATGACATTAAAATTTTAAAGCCATCCCAAGTATGATTTACATTTGTGTTCAATTACAAAGTAGAAAATGTTGCAGAATTGAATAAAGTTTGCATTGATTTTGTTTTGCAATACATTACATTTGCAATCAGTAAAACATTGCATGAGTCAGACTTTGAATTTGCATTAATGCAACCTGTGTGGATATGTATGGCACAGTTGTTCAACAAAGCATATCATTACCTTTGGATAAATGATAAGGGCTGTGATTCAGAAAATCCATTTTATCAGCTCTGATAAAGCCCAGCACATAATAACGTACCTTTGACCCTCCACATACAGTACATCCGCACTACCCATGGACGGTGTCAGATAAGGCCATGTGGACCTGCAGTTATGAAGGATCAGAAATGATGACTGACCCTGTTTATGTCTGGCAAACAGAACAAAAAACAATAATACTGTCTGCTTTTACATTTCCTAAAAGCTATACAGTTAACTGTCTTTAGTCAGAGCAACAGTGGAGCACAATGAGTGGTGCTGCGCAGTAACTCCAAGAAAATATTTCAGGAATACTTCTCGTACTTTATCAATTTTCACACAGAAATTCATGTTAATGTGTGCATACTTGCATGCTTCTGCAGATACAAAGTTTTTTTTAAAAAAAAGTGCTGTCTGCTGGCCTTGAGTCAACAGAAGATCTTTCTTTAAACTGAAATCATTTGTTTTCTGACATGAAATGACAATAAAGTCAGTCTGCTGTTTGTGGTCCCAGTTACCTTCCCAATTCCAGAAATGAGGAAACCGGAACAATTTTTTACAAAAGCAGTCCAAATTTGTGTGTTGTTCTATTGTAATCCGATGATAGCCTTTTAGCCTGGTAGTTATTACCATACTATGACACAAAGCTAAAATGTTAAAATCTCAAAGCTGTCTTCTGCTGAAGAGTGCAGCATGCATTTCATGAGATTTATGCTGATGAGAAGAATCAGGAGGATTTTGCACAATGAATGGTAAGTCTCTATCAGTGCATGTTCCAGCCGTCACTTACTTTATGAAGTCACTTACTTTTGCTCTATGCCAGAGTGAAGGAGCTGTGTAACTTAAAGAGAGCTGGTGTGTGCGTCACGGAGCTGTACTAATATTCCCACACTCTCCCCTATCTACAGCCACTAGACATTGCTGTGCACAATCGCTGCCCACTCCAGTCAATGAAATCACTCACTACTCACTTTAATTTGCATTGTATTTTAATTATAGTTTTTAATTGTAGCTTGGCATTAAAATAACTCAGCAGACAAATACACATTCAAACAGGAATGATTAATTTAAAAATCCACTAACAAAGTAAGACTCAAACCCATCTGTAAAATTACAGTAAAAGGCACCCCCTATTTGTACAAATTACATCAAATTATTCACTTTTTGTAGCTGAAGATTCATCTCGACAACACAAATTTTGTTGAACAAAACCATGTTCAAAACCGAATTGGTCGTTGTGTTCTATGCTATTACCACAGATTACAAACATTAGATTACACAGATACCCGATTAGGTATCTGTGTGGATTTTGTGCCAAACAAGTGCACAACTGCATGTCACAATATTGCCAATCTTTTTTTAATAAACCTGTGTGCAAGCAGCTCATGTAAATGTCACTTGTTTTCACTTCTTTCTGTAGTCCACACAAATTTCCAAAGCTGTCTCTTTAGATTGGAAATGACACCAAAAAATAAAGGGTGTTTAAGTACAAATGTCAACTCTGTCAACTGCAAATACTTATCTACTCGTGCTAAAGCTGCAATGACCGAACTGTAAGAAACCGCCTAAAGGAAATGGGATTTACATACAGAAAAGCTAAACGAAAGCCATCATTAACACCTAAACAGAAAAAAACAAGGTTACAATGGGCTAAAGAAAAGCAATTGTGGACTGTGGATGACTGGATGAAAGTCATATTCAGTGATGAATCTCGAATCTGCATTGGGCAAGGTGATGATGCTGGAACTTTTGTTTGGTGCCGTTCCAATGAGATTTATAAAGATGACTGTGTTGTGTGGGCCGCTGAAGAGGAGGTACTGCTGGCCCACCACCACCAGATGGCGCCCTGCTTGGAGTGCGGGCTCCAACCACGAGAGGGCGTTGGAGCCGCTGGAGGTGACAGCTGTCGTCTATCAACACCAGCTGTCACCCATCACCACCACTACAAAGACCGGACTGCAACTCCACCTCCTCGCCGAGAAATCAGCTACCATTCAGGTAACTTTCTCTGCTGACTCAAAACATTGAGTAATAATCTGTACTTCTTTGCAGCCGTTTTCCTGTGGTGTGTCCTTATCTGTGGGATTGGCGTTTGGTGTGATCAGCGACGGCTTCGCTTCACACTCCAACCAGATAAGTGGTTAGACAGGAGCTGCACGAGTGTGTGATTGGAGGTGGAGGTTTTCCCTCCTTTACTTAATACAGACTGTGGGATTACTGAGTGTGCGAACTCACACTCATCTGGACTGTCTCTGTTTTCTGCCAGCAGTACCGGGTCTGACTGCTGAAGACAGCGGCCACCTGGGGCGCAGGGCTTGGCGGCTCCGGTGTTCTTCAGCTCCGTTGGTGGTGAAAGCTGTGTGGGATCCGGCTCTTCTCTCGCCAGGCGTCTTCTATCGTCGAGCCTGCCCACACGTCACCTGGTGTATGATTGACAGTCCACCATATTGTTATTGTCTGTACGTCGTTGTGCGATTCACAACATTAAATTGTTACTTTTGGCTTATCCATTGTCCGTTCATTAACGCCCCCTGTTGTGGGTCCGTGTCACGACACTTTCACAACAGTGCCTGAAGACAACATGTAAATTTCCACAGTCATTGATGATATGGGGCTGCATGTCAGGTAAAGACACTGGGGAGATGGCTGTCATTACATCATCAATAAATGCACAAGTTTACATTGATATTTTGGACACTTTTCTGATGTTTAAGGATGATGAAATCATTTTTCAAGAAGATAATGCATCTTGCCATAGAGCAAAAACTGTGAAAACATTCCTTGCAAAAAGACACATATGGTCAATTTCATGACATAGGGTTAATGTCAACGAGCAGATGTGATTTGATGCAGGTGTTAGTTTTGGGGATGGAAATTTACAGGGTGATTCCATAATTTATTCCTCAGAATTGAGTGAGTCCATATTTTTTTCCTCTGCTTGGTCTAAAAAAGTAACCGTTACTGACTGCCACAATCTTTTTTTCTTGATTTCTTATAGTGTTTCTTAAAGCCAGAAAGTTGCCATTTGAAATGACTTTAGTTTTGTGTCATGTCTGTGATCTGCTTTTTTTCTACAAAATAAAACAACAGAATGAACATCCTCCGAGGCCGGTGATTCCATAATTTTTGCCAGGGGTTGTATTTCTTATTGTTACATGGGAAACAAGGTACCAGTAGATTCAGTAGATTCTCACAAATCCAACAAGACCAAGCATTCATGATATGTACACTCTTAAGGCTATGAAATTGGGCTATTAGTAAAAAAAAAAGTAGAAAAGGGGGTGTTCACAATAATAGTAGCATCTGCTGTTGAGGCTACAAACTCAAAACTGTTATGTTCAAACTGCTTTTTTAGCAATCCTGTGAATCACTAAACTAGTATTTAGTTGTATAACCACAGTTTTTCATGATTTCTTCACATCTGCGAGGCATTAATTTTGTTGGTTTGGAACCAAGATTTTGCGCGTTTTCGAGTGTGCTTGGGGTCATTGTCTTGTTGAAACACCCATTTCAAGGGTATGGTCCTCTTCAGCATAAGGCAACATGACCTCTTCAAGTATTTTGACATAAACAAACTGATCCATGATACCTAGTATGCGATATATAGGTCCAACACCATAGTAGGAGAAACATGCCCATATCATGATGCTTGCACCACCATGCTTCACTGTCTTCACTGTGAACTGTGGCTTGAATTCAGAGTTTGGGGGTTGTCTCACAAACTGTCTGCGGCCCTTGGACCCAAAAAGAACAATTTTACTCAGTCATCAGTCCACAAAATATTCCTCCATTTCTCTTTAGGCCAGTTGATGTGTTCTTTGGCAAATTGTAACCTCTTCTGCACATGTCTTTTATTTAACAGAGGGACTTTGCGGGGGATTCTTGCAAATAAATTAGCTTCACACAGGCGTCTTCTAACTGTCACAGCACTTACAGGTAACTCCAGACTGTCTTTGATCATCCTGGAGCTGATCAATGGGTGAGCCTTTGTCATTCTGGTTATTCTTCTATCCATTTTGATGGTTGTTTTCCATTTTCTTCCACGCGTCTCTAGTTTTTTTTTTTTTTTGTGTGTGTCCATTTTAGAGCTTTGGAGATCATTGTAGATGAACAGCCTATAATTTTTTGCACCTGTGTATAAGTTTTCCCCTCTCCAATCAACTTTTTAATCAAACTACGCTGTTCTTCTGAACAATGTCTTGAACGTCCCATTTTCCTCAGGCTTTCAAAGAGAAAAGCATGTTCAACAGGTGCTGGCATCATCCTTAAATAGGGGACACCTGATTCACACCTGTTTGTTCCACAAAATTGATGAACTCACTGACTGAATGCCACACTACTATTATTGTGAACACCCCCTTTTCTACTTTTTTTGCTAATAGCCTAATTTCATAGCCTTTAGAGTGTGCATATCATGAATACTTGGCCTTGTTGGATTTGTGAGAATCTACTGAATCTACTGGTACCTTGTTTCCCATGTAACAATAAGAAATATACTCAAAACCTGGATTAATATTTTTAGTCACATAGCACTACTATTATTCTGACCACTACTATAGTATCTTGTGGAGGAGATTCCACCAGAGTGCATCTCAAACATTCTGCATACAAATGAAGACTTGCCACCAATACCATGCTTCACTGGGGCGATCTCTGGCTGACACTCCTTAAAGTATGGAGTCATCAGTGCTCCAATACAAGCAAATTCATATTATTACAACGGTGATGGACGATGGAATCATTCAACTGCCTAAACCAAAAACATGCCCATGACTAATTAAGAGACCAAATACAATCGCAGATTACATGCCCCGCAAATACCAAAGTGCAATTTGATGCCCCAGATGCACTTGTGCTATGCACTTTCAAATGTGCACCATAAATGATCAAGCTAGCACCCCTTATCTCTCTGACGCAACCTTCAAGAATGTTACAATATCCAAATTTCTGTGACACTTCCTTGCCCATCACATAGAATGAAGTTTTGCCTTCCAAATGCAGATTATCTAAATGAACTCTATCCTGCATCCACCCCTGTGTGGCCTGAGTTTATCAGGTGGACCCTGTCCTTTGATCTGCACACAAACCCACGCATGCACAGGATATATAAAAGGTTGTTCCCATGAACTTTCTCTCGCGCCGTGACAAACGACATTGAATGCAGACTGCCTCAGCTTACACAGGAGGAAAAAAATAAGATAAAATGCCTACAGACTACAATGGACGTTGGGAGATGGTGAGCAATGAAAACTTTGAGGAGCTGATGAAGGCACTTGGTAAGTTTGGCTCACACCGCCAGCTCTGATATTTGGTTAAGTGAAGGCCTAATGGCAGCATACAACCCTGAAATGCAAGCTTTTGTTTGAAGATTCAGCAAGATCTGTGCGGAAAATCCGATTAACAAGTGACAGCAAGAGTGAGCAACAGCAGCAGTGTGCATGAGAGGATAAAAAGAGGTATGCAGCGGGACTGCCTCATTTCCTCATTGATCCGCTGTCAGGTCACGTTAACCTCCACTCTGGGAGCTGGTGTCATTTTGCACCATGCCAAATAAATATTGATTCACTCTCTTCTGCATTTTCATCCTCCTGGTGCCATGAAAAGGAGAAAATGGATTCTAACTCCAAAATCAGGCAGTAACCCCCCCAACCAAAAAAAATTAAAAATAAATAAAGAGGTGCACTGCTCTCCTTTTGATGTGCCATTGATCATACCTCTAAACACTTTTTATTATTCACGGCGTTCTCTGCAATTCATATGACAAATCCTGCTACACTCGGCCATGTAAACGCCGGAAATCCTGAACCCCAAATGCCTCCCACCTCATTTCCATCAAACGGATTGTAAAATGGCAACCTTATGGAAATGGGTCAAAAATGTGATTTAGGCAGATAAATATAGAAGCTTCATCTGTAAGAGTGATGGGAAGAAATTGAATTCTCACTTTAGGGGAAATGGAATATAAATATCAAAATGGGCTTAACGGGATGGAAAAACCCATTTCGGACTATTGTGACCACGAGAAAAGCCGATTTTAAGAGTAAATGAGGCTGTCAAAAAAAAAAAAAAAAAGCAGTACGAGTGGAATCATAATAATGTGGTATCATGTGTCTTTTAAGGACTCTGTAATGAAGATATAGCAGCTACAGCAATCTGACCCCAATGATGTTGAGCTCTCATCCAAATAATTGACTTCTGGAATGTGTGCCACACGTCATCCATATTGGGTTGAAAATCAGTTTACTTGACTTTGATCTTTGCCTAAAGTATTTTTAATCTCAAGGCCAACCTTCAGCCAAAGGGCCTAGGAGGAGTACAGGAACAAGCAGACAGACAAACAAACCGCAATTTTGACTTTGACCCCGACAACCTTGACCTTTGGCAGAACAAATCCCTTAAGAGCAGCTCTGAGGTCAGCCTACATGTAGCGGCTGCACTCACGATCCTCGGCATGTGAGATTTACTCACTACATATGCACAGTGACTCCTGCTGGCCTCTGTTACATACAAGCACACAGCAAGTTTGCTAGAAATGATCTATAAGACCTGGAGTTGAGAAACAAATAAATGTTTTCTGTAACTATTGCATGATTTAGTCACTAATCAGCAGCTTCACTGAGTAAAAGTCCTTCAACACATTTGTTCTATCCACTCACTAAACCAGCTACTTCAACTCTACAGACACTTAGATGAGATAATGGATGAGGATAGATGAGGTTTTAGAATTCATCATAGTACAGAAACAGCATTAGTGAAGGTTACAAATGATCTTCTTATGGCTTCGGACAGTGGACTTATCTCTGTGCTTGTTCTGTTGGACCTCAGTGCTGCTTTTGATACTGTTGACCATAAAATTTTATTACAGAGATTAGAGCATGCCATAGGTATTAAAGGCACTGCGCTGCGGTGGTTTGAATCATATTTGTCTAATAGATTACAGTTTGTTCATGTAAATGGGGAATCTTCTTCACAGACTAAAGTTAATTATGGAGTTCCACAAGGTTCTGTGCTAGGACCAATTTTATTCACTTTATACATGCTTCCCTTAGGCAGTATTATTAGACGGTATTGCTTAAATTTTCATTGTTACGCAGATGATACCCAGCTTTATCTATCCATGAAGCCAGAGGATACACACCAATTAGCTAAACTGCAGGATTGTCTTACAGACATAAAGACATGGATGACCTCTAATTTCCTGCTTTTAAACTCAGATAAAACTGAAGTTATTGTACTTGGCCCCACAAATCTTAGAAGCATGGTGTCTAACCAGATCGTTACTCTGGATGGCATTTCCCTGATCTCTAGTAATACTGTGAGAAATCTTGGAGTCATTTTTGATCAGGATATGTCATTCAAAGCGCATATTAAACAAATATGTAGGACTGCCTTTTTGCATTTACGCAATATCTCTAAAATCAGAAAGGTCTTGTCTCAGAGTGATGCTGAAAAACTAATTCATGCATTTATTTCCTCTAGGCTGGACTATTGTAATTCATTATTATCAGGTTGTCCTAAAAGTTCCCTAAAAAGCCTTCAGTTAATTCAAAATGCTGCAGCTAGAGTACTGACGGGGACTAGCAGGAGAGAGCATATCTCACCCGTGTTGGCCTCTCTTCATTGGCTTCCTGTTAATTCTAGAATAGAATTTAAAATTCTTCTTCTTACTTATAAGGTTTTGAATAATCAGGTCCCATCTTATCTTAGGGACCTCGTAGTATCATATTACCCCATTAGAGCGCTTCGCTCTCAGACTGCGGGCTTATTTGTAGTTCCTAGGGTTTGTAAGAGTAGAATGGGAGGCAGAGCCTTCAGCTTTCAGGCTCCTCTCCTGTGGAACCAGCTCCCAATTCAGATCAGGGAGACAGATACCCTCTCTACTTTTAAGATTAGGCTTAAAACTTTCCTTTTCGCTAAGGCTTATAGTTAGGGCTGGATCGGGTGACCCTGGACCATCCCTTGGTTATGTTGCTTTAGACGTAGACTGTGGGGGGGTTCCCATGATGCACTGTTTCTTTCTCTTTTTGCTCCGTATGCATCACTCTGCATTTAATCATTAGTGATCGATCTCTGCCCCCCTTCTCGGCATGTCTTTTTCCTGGTTCTTTCCCTCAGCCCCAACCAGTCTCAGCAGAAGACTGCCCCTCCCTGAGCCTGGTTCTGCTGGAGGTTTCTTCCTGTTAAAAGGGAGTTTTTCCTTCCCACTGTGGCCAAGTGCTTGCTCATAGGGGGTCGTTTTGACCGTTGGGGTTTTTCATAATTATTGTATGGCCTTGCCTTACAATGTGGAGCGCCTTGGGGCAACTGTTTGTTGTGATTTGGCGCTATATAAGAAAAAAGTTGATTGATTGATTGATTGATAATGAAACTAAATCACCTGTTTTCGATGCACAGGTACAAAAAGTACATGATAGGGCTTTCACTCACTGAAGGCGAGGTTACACATCTCTGCTAATCAGTGAGTGGAATGCCCCCCCCCCCCCCCCCCACAACCATCCACCACCACCTCCAAAAAAAAAAAAAAAAAAGCCACAGACAAACACATACAAGATGAGAGAACATTTTTTTCTAGACCAGTAAATACATTGTCCTTTCTTACAGACATTGACTTTGCCACCAGAAAGATCGCCGCTCACCTCCATCAGACCAAAGTGATCGTCCAGAATGGAGACCGCTTCGAAACCAAGACTCTGAGCACCTTCCGAAACTATGAAGTCAACTTTACTGTGGGAGAGGAGTTTGAGGAGCACACAAAGGGCCTGGACAACCGCAAGGTCAAGGTAGGTCTCCTCAACATCCACATTTTTTATTACATATATGGCAAAGAAAGAGCTGCACATGTTGTGTTTTTGTGTGTCAGACACTAGTTGTCTGGGATGGAGACAAACTAGTGTGTGTCCAAAAGGGGGAGAAGGAAAATCGAGGCTGGACACATTGGATTGAAGGAGACCTTCTATACCTGGTGAGACAGACACAATCCCACAACAGCAACACAACAGACTACAGTAAAGCATATTTTTTCTGCACCAGCATGTTAAACCAGTTATCTCAGACTTAAAACCCTGAGGGGCTTTTTTTTTTTTTTTTTTTTTTTTTTTTAGACTTACTGTGGTAGTAAAAAAAATCCTCAGTGCAAACTATCCGAGGTGGACCAGATTTGTCCTGAGATGCTGAAGTCTCTGGATGTTGTTGGGCTGTTATGGCTGATATGGTTATACAATGTTGGGTGGACGGCGGGGACAGTTCCTCTAGAATTACAAAGTGGGGCGGTTGTCCTCATCTTTAAAATAAAGGGGGACCAGAGAGTGTGTAGGGGAAGCCGGGGCACAGTGGATCAGAAATGTTGTGTTGTGGCAGCATAAACACATTATGCATAGGTTGAGGTCATTCTATTGTGGATTTAATGTTGGGAAAGTGTAGTGACACAGACCCACAACAGGGGGCGTAAATGAACGGACAATGGATAAGCCAAAAAACAACAATTTACTGTTGTGAATGTGCACAACGACATACAAACAATCACAGATTTTGAAGACAGTCAATGTACAAAAGTGACGTGTGGGCAGGCTTGAGGATAGAAGACGTCTGTCCAGAGAAGAGCCGGGTCCCACACGATTTCCACTGCCAACGGATCTGGAACACACCGGAGCCGCCAAGTCCTGAATCCCCAGGTGGCCACCGTCTCCAGCTGTCAGACCTGGTACTGCTGGCAGGAAGCAGAAACAGTTAATGGTGGGTGTGTGCACACACCCAGCAAAACAGTCAGCAAGCAGTTCCTTTTTAGTGGGAAAAACACTTCCACCTCCTGATCTCACTATGTCCAAAGTTCGTGCAGATCCCAAATTACACTCAACCACTGCAGGAGTGAGGAGCGGGAACACCAACTCCTCCCAACTTCTACAACCTCAGCTTCAAGCTGCAAGTGTAACGGGTTACGTCTGCAAACTCAGAATTGACAGTTTAACAGCTCTCCTAGCCTAGATGCAAAGAACGTTACAACTAAACTTGCTGCAAACTAAATATGTGCGAACTGCACCAGACGGCTGAGTCGTTTTACCTGAAAGGTTTGACGATTTCTCGGCAGGGAGGTGGAGTTGCTGCATTCAGGCAGGGCGCCCTCTGGTGGTGGGCCAGCAGTACCTCCTCTTCAGCAGCCCACACAACAGGACCCCCCCCTCAACAGGCGCCTCCCGGTGCCCGACCAGGCTTGTCAGGACGTCGGCAGAAGAAATCGGCCAGGAGGGCCGGGTCCAGGATGAAGCTACTCTTCACCCAGGAGCGTTCTTTGGGTCCATAACCCTCCCAGTCCACCAGATACTGGAACCCCCGGCCCTGTCGACGGACGTCCAGGAGCCTGCGCACAGTCCAAGCAGGCTCCCCGTCGATGATCCGGGTAGGAGGTGGCGCCGGTCCGGGGGTGCAGAGGGATGAGGTGTGGTATGGTTTGATACGAGAGACATGGAAGACAGGGTGAATCCGCAGTGAAGCTGGCATCTTCAGCTTCACTGCGGCCGGACTGAGGACTTTGAGAATAGGAAATGGTCCAATGTAAAGGTCTTTCAACTTCTGGGATTCCACTTGAAGGGGGATGTCCTTGGTGGATAGCCAAACCTCCTACCCGGGCTGGTATGCAGGGGCAGGGGAACGCCGGCGGCCTGCATGGGCCTTGGCCCTCGTCCAGGCTTTAAGCAGGGCAGAGCGCGCAGTGCGCTACACCCAACGGCACCTCCTTAGGTGGGCCTGGACCGAGGGTACCCCGACCTCTCCCTCCACAAGCGCAAACAATGGGGGCTGGTACCCCAAACATACCTCAAACAGGGAGAGGCCGGTGGCAGATGAAATTTGGCTGTTGTGAGTGTACTCGATCCAGGCCAGATGGTTGCTGCAGGCCGTCAGGTGTGCGGAAGTCACGCAGCGGAGGGCCTGCTCCAAATCCTGGTTCGCCCGCTCTGCCTGCCCATTCGTCCGGGGATGGTACCCGGACGAGAGGCTTACGGTGGCCCCCAGTTCCCTACAGAAACTCCTCCAGACTTGCGAGGAGAACTGGGGACCATGGTCTGAGATGATGTCGGATGGAATCCCATGCAGACGCACGACATGGTGGACCAGGAGGTCTGCAGTCTCCTGGGCAGTCGGGAGCTTCGGGAGGGCCATGAAGTGGGCCGCCTTGGAGAACCGGTCCACTATCACGAGGATCGTTGTCATGCCCTGGGACGGCGGCATGAAGGACAAAGAAGTGAGGTGGAACTCGCACTTCTCACCGTTCACATACAGCCGGTTCTCCCACAACTGCTGAAGGACCTGATGTACATGCCACACGAGTCTCAGGATTCGGGGAGAAGATGAGAATATCGTCAAGGTATACGAAGACGAACCGATGCAGGAAGTCCCGCAAGACGTCATTAACCAAGGCTTGGAACGTCGCAGGCGCATTGGTGAGGCCGAACGGCATGACCAGGTACTCAAAGTGACCTAACGGGGTGTTAAATGCCGTCTTCCACTCGTCTCCCTTCCGGATCCGAACCAGGTGATACGCATTCCTAAGATCCAATTTGGTGAAAATTTGGGCTCCATGCAAGGGCATGAATACTGAATCTAACAGAGGCAGCGGGTATCGGTTGCGAACCGTAATTTCGTTCAGCCCTCTGTAGTAAATGCATGGACGGAGTCCGCCATCTTTCTTGCCCACAAAAAAGAAACCTGCTCACATCGGGGAGGTGGAGTTCCGGATCAACCCGGCAGCTAAAGAGTCCCGGATGTAGGTCTCCAATGATTCGCGCTCAGGACGTGAGAGATTGTACAACCTGCTGGACGGGTACTCAATGCCCGGGATCAAATCAATGGCACAATCGTACGGACGATGTGGGGGTAGAGTGAGTGCCAGATCTTTGCTGAAGACGTCAGCAAGATCGTGGTACTCCTCAGGCACCGCCGACAGATTGGGGGGGACTTTAACCTCCTCGTTAGCTGTCACACCGGGTGGAACCGAGGATCCTAAACATTCCCGGTGGCAGGTTTCGCTCCACTGCGTCACTACCCCAGAGGGCCAATCTATCCGGGGATTGTGCTTAACCATCCATGGAAATCCCAAAATCACTCGGGAGGTAGAAGGTGTTACATAAAACACAATCTCCTCCCTGTGATTCCCAGACACAACCAATGTCACGGGCTGTGTCTGGTGTGTGATTAATGGGAGTAGAGTGCCATCTAGTGCCCGTACCTTCAATGGGGAAGGTAGAGCCACTAGAGGGAGCCCCATCTCCCTTACCCATCTGCTATCCAGCAGATTTCCTTCCGACCCTGTGTCCACCAGTGCTGGGGCATGAAGGGTTAGATCCCCATTCAGGATCATAACTGGGATGCGTGCGGATCGACGGGGTTTCCCCGCATGAATGTTATGGCCCACCCTTAACCCAGTCTCTAGGTGCGGGCGTGCTAGTTTAACCGCTTGGGGCAGTTCCTTTGTATGTGCTCACTTGAGCCACAGAAAAAACATTCTCCGCGGGCCAGCCTCCGTTGTCTGTCATTAGATTTTACTTTAGCCCTGCTCATGTCCATAGCTTCATCAGCAGGGGGAGCTGTTGCCACACAAAGCTCTCCGGCTGTGGAGCGTGGGGACAGCGGCACCCTTTCGGACCCGGAAGGAAGAGGGACGGCTCGCGCCCGGCCACGCCCCTCGCCCCGCTCCCGACGATGTTCCTCTAATCGGTTGTCTAACCATATAACCAGGTCGATAAGCCCATCAAAATCCCGCGGCTCATCCTTAGCCAGCAGATGCTCCTTCAGGACCGGAGACAGTCCACTTATGAAGGCGGCGCGGAGTGCAACAGTATTCCAGCCGGACCTCGCAGCCGCGATGCGGAAGTCGACTGCATACTCGGCTGCACTCCGACACCCCTGTCTCATCGACAGCAGCACGGTCGAAGCGGTCTCGCCTCTATTGGGATGATCCAACACTTGTTTGAACTCCCTCACAAACCCAGTATATGTCGTTAGGAGCCGTGAATTCTGCTCCCAGAGCGCCGTAGCCCAGGCGCGTTCCTCTCCTCGAAGCAAGTTTATGACATAAGCCACCCAGCTGGCATCTGACGCGTACATGACAGGACGTTGTGCAAAGACGAGCGAACACTGCATCAAGAAGTCCGCACATGTCTCAACACAACCCCCGTATGGTTCCAGCGGGCTTATGTATGCTTCAGGGGAAGTGGGGGGGGGGTTCGTTGAATCACCACTGGAATGTCTGTATTTGACACTTGAACAGCAGGAGGAGGTGCTGCAGCAGCGCCCTGTGTGTGCGCTTCCACCCGGGCGGTGAGAGCCTCCATCCTCCGATTGAGTATAACATTCTGCTCGGTTACCAAGTCCAACTGAGTAGTGAAGGCGGTTAGGATTTGCTGCAGCTGACCTAATATGCCTCCTGCCGGCGCCTGTGCACCCTGCGTTTCCATTGGTGGTTCATTCGGTGGTTGATGCCCCTCGGAATCCATGACGTTGGCCGAGAAATCCTGTTGGGAAAGTGCAGTGACACAGACCCACAAGAGGGGGCGTAAATGAACGGACAATGGATAAGCCAAAAAACAACAATTTACTGTTGTGAATGTGCACAACGACATACAGACAATCACAGATTTTGAAGACAGTCAATGTACAAAGGTGACGTGTGGGCAGGCTCGAGGATAGAAGACGTCTGTCCAGAGAAGAGCCGAGTCCCACACGATTTCCATTGCCAACGGATCTGGAACACACCGGAGCGTCCTGAATCCCCAGGTGGCCACCGTCTCCAGCTGTCAGACCTGGTACTGCTGGCAGGAAGCAGAAACAGTTAATGGTGGGTGTGTGTGCACACACCCAGCAAAACAGTCAGCAAGCAGTTCCTTTTTAGTGGGAAAAACACTTCCACCTCCTGATCTCACTATGTCCAAAGTTCGTGCAGATCCAAAATTACACTCAACCACTGCAGGAGTGAGGAGCAGGAACGCCAACTCCTCCCAACTTCTACAACCTCAGCTTCAAGCTGCAAGTGTAACGGGTTACGTCTGCAAACTCAGAACTGACAGTTTAACAGCTCTCCAAGCCTAGATGCAAAGAACGTTACAACTAAACTTGCTGCAAACTAAATATGTGCAAACTGCACCAGACGGCTGAGTCGTTTTACCTGAAAGGTTTGACGATTTCTCGGCAGGGAGGTGGAGTTGATGCCTGGCACTTATGGGATGTGGTGATTGATGTAGATGTGTGACAGCTGTCACTCCAGGCTGCTCCTGGGAGGTGGCTGCGCCCTCTGGTGCCTGAAGCCCGCCATTCAGGCAGGGCGCCCTCTGGTGGTGGGCCAGCAGTACCTCCTCTTCAGCGGCCCACACAACATTTAATACAGCAAGTTATTGTTTATAAGGCTGTTATTTATTTCTCCCCAAGTGTAATTTACAGGTGTTTAAAATTGATTTAAAAATTTTTGATTCACTGTGCCCCGGACACTAATTCATGGTGAATCAACTTGGAATATAATGAAAAAACACATGATTATAAAGATTTCTTCAAAATTATTAAATATACGCTGATGCATATACAAACTATAATCCAGCAAACCAGCTATGTAATGTGTGAGTGTCTTATATAGTGATATAAGTCCTTTAGAAACTATTATAAATACAACTGTCGTCATTTCTGTTCAAATGTGAAAACAGCTGTTTATATACACAAATTATGTAACAAATTTTTATTTTGTTCCTGGGTACACAGTGTGTTTTCCTAACCTGTTATGCCTTAAATAAATATAAAATAGCTGTTATTCCACAGAAACTTTGCTTCTGTGATCAGGACAGTGATATTTTGAAATCTGTCTGTTTTCAAGAATATTCTTGATTCGCCTTCACTACTACTGAGTAGTCTTCTAGAATATTCTTTAACTGCTAGAACTGTCCAGAATTTTCTAGAAGTTTCCAGAATTACTTAGAAATTTCAAGAAACTTTTAGAACGTTAAAAAAAATAAAATCAAAGTTTGTGCTGAATGTAGTCATTTTTCCATAGACTTTCACTTTCACTTCACTTTATTTATTCAACGTCTCCAAAGGAGCAATGGGCTGTACAGCAATGGGTATACAGAAAAGCACAGAATAAAAAGAAAAGAAAAGCAAAAACACACCAAACATTCAGTACACAAGGGGGACACAGTACAGACCTGGATCGATGGAAAAGGAACCGAGTTACCTAACACGATTTGCCATCAGCCCTATGTACCTGCTTCTCTCCTCCAGTCAGCATTCAGAACAGAGATAGCCGCAGGTACAAAGGAATGCTTATATCTATTACTCTTCACTGTAGGAAACCTAAGCGTCGCTCCAGATGGCAAATAACAAAATTCATCATGGAGAGGGTGGGCCAGATCAGATAAAATTCTCTGAGCCTTCCTCTTCACCTGTCTGGAAAACAAGTCAGTGAGGTCTGCTGGGCCCCCAAAAGCTTGCTGCACAATTCTACAATGTTGTGAAGTGGCTTCCTTGCTTTAATGTTGAGATTTCCGTACCAGCACATCATCGAAAATGTTAAAACCGATTCAATACAAGATTTATAAAATAGGGTCATTATTGTCCTGTCCACTTGAAAATATGACAGCTTACGAAGACAAAACAGATGCTGCTGCCCCTTCTTGTACAGCAGGTCTGCATTGTCATTAAAGTTCAACTTGCTATCAATCAGCATTCCCAAGTATTTATAGTTGTCCACATGCTCCACCTTTTGGCCTTTGATTGTAGTGGTTTTGGGTGAGGACATCCGTTTCCGAAAGTCACTAACCATATCTTTTGTCTTGTCAACATTCAGCTGCAAGAAGGAGTCGTCACACCACTGAACCATATCTGCCAAGACAGGGCCATGTTCCCTTTCATCACCATGCAGGAGACTGATTATAACAGAATCATCTGCAAATTTTAATATATGGCGATTCTTATAGTGGCTGCAACAGTCATTTGTATACAAAATATACAAGAGGGGACAACACACAACCCTGTGGTGAGCCTGCTGAGGAATATAAAACATCAGAAAGGCAACCATTTACCCTCACTCGCTGAGCTCTCCCTGTTAAAAAGTTCAAAATCCAACCTGCCATAGTAAAATCAAGTTTAAAATCCTTAACAAGCTTATTTATTAAAATATGTGGTTGGATAGTGTTAAAAGCAGAAGAAAAGTCTAAAAAAAAAGAAGACGTGCATGTGCCTTAGGACTTTCTAAATGCTTCAGGAACAAATTTAAGAGGGTGGCAGTAGCATCCTCCACGCCTTGACCAGCCCTATAAGCAAACTGAAGAGGATCGAGTAAATGCTCCACCTGTGAAAGAAGTTCATTCTTCATCAATTTTTCAAAAGACTTCATTACTAATGAAGTAAGATCCACAGGTCTAAAATCATTGAAGACCTTAGCGGATTTGGTTTTGGCCACAGGGATTATTGTGCTTTGTTTCCAAACATTAGGAACCCTCTGTTTGTTGACTGACCTTTGAAATATATCAAAAAAGACTGGGCCTAGTTGTTCTGCACAAGAGGATAATAAACGGCCGCAGATATTGTCTGGCCCCGGACTTTTTTTGGCCTTGGTTCTTCTGAAACGAGTAACCACAGCCTGTTCATTAAAAGAAGGAGAACCTGGGCATAACAAGTCATTTTTCCATTTACAAATTTCATGATTAAAATCCAGAGACTCAAATCTCAAGTAAAAATCATTAAAATCTTGGGTCAATTCTTTTCCAGATTTAGTGTCATTAAGAGTTATCTTGTGATTATTATTTTTTGTTGGGAAAGTGTAGGTACACGGACCCACAACAGGGGGCGCAAATGAACGGACAATGGAGGAAGTCAAATAACAACACTTTACTGTTGTGAATAAGCACAACACACACAACAGATTACAACAATAGACAAAAAGCCAAATCACAAAAGGTGTCGTGTGGGCAGGCTCGAAGATAGAAAACGTCTGTCCAAGGTAGAACCGGAACCACACGATTTCCTCCGCCACCAGACCCCGGGAATACTGGAGCCGCCAAGTCCCGAACTCCCAGGTGGCCACTGCCTCCGCGTGTCGGACCTGGTACTGCTGGCGAGGAACAAAAATGCAATTAAATGTGGGCGCGTTTGCACCCAGCAATCCACACGGCAGGAAAACTACCTCCACCTCTCGTTGGAAAAAGAGTCTGCTATACAATGCACAAAAGGTTACTGTCGAAAGATCACACAGTCAGCTGAGAACGTTACCTTCCAGGTAGAGCGATATCTCGGCAAAGAGGTGGAGACGTCGTCCTGCTGATGTACCCCTGCTGATCAGGTGATTGGTAACAGCTGTTGCAGGTGATGCGTGACAGCTGTCACCCTGGCTGCTCCTGTGAGGCGGCTGCGCCCTCTGGTGCCTGGAGCCCGCACTCCAGACAGGGCGCCCTCTGGTGGTGGGCCAGCAGTACCTCCTCTTCTGGCGGCCCACACAACAATTTTTCTTCCTATTTGATCCTAAAATCAAATTTAAACCATCCCAAACGGAGCCCATTTGGTTTTGGCTAAATTGTTTTTCTAGTTTGGTCTTATAACCCAATTTAGCCTTCCTGATCTCAGTTTTAATCTCCCTTTGAAGCTTTAGCACCTCTTCCCGATTTCCCTGATGAAAGGCTTTCATTTTCCTGTTAATTAAAATCCTTACAGATCTTGAAAACCAAGGTTTACTGTTCGGATATATTTTAACAGTCTTTTTAGGAATCAAAAGATCTTCACAGAAGGTTACAGAGCTGAAGAGAGCTCATCATAAACATAAGCAGTTGAAATATAACACTTAGAAGCCAGGAACATAAATTGTGTTACATAGTGTTATAGAAATAATTAATGGAAAATAAATGTATAAGCTTCAACAAGTAATATTTGTCATCCACTTGATACTGGGGCTTAGTAAATCACTTTCTAGACTGATTCACTGTGCCCCGATTCACTGTGCCCCAGGTGCATGTGACACACATGAGTCATGTTATCAAATAGCTGATTGTCTGGAGAAGACATAACACATGCTCATCAGTTGGATGGGGTAGTCTTCTAACTAAGAACAATTTTTGGGCCACCTTTCCTCTGTTGTGAGAAATAAATACAAAGACAATGACATCCACAAAATTGACTTTTGATAGGAAAAAATGACTTTACTTGTCATTTAGTTTTACCCTTAATGTATCCAAAAACAAAACACTAATTTATAAGAGGGATGTCGTTATGTATAAAACTATGACATAACTACTGCAAATATATATGTAGTTTTGCAGATATAGCTACAGATTCACTGTGCCCCATGATTCACAGTGCCCTGGTTTCCCCTACCAATTATAGAGGAATCACACTTCTCTGCCTCCTTAGGAAAGCCTGTGCCAGGGTACTAGAGAGGAGACTTAGTCAAACCTCAGATTCAGGAGGTGCAATGCGGGTTCCATTCTGGTCGTGGAACAGCGGGCCACCACTTTACCCTCGCCAGGATATTAGAAGCATCTTTGGAGTATGACCAACCAGCATTGCAAAACAAACATTCCCAACAGTGACTATTCCCCAGTCATGAGTCACGATTGGCTGAGCTCATATCTTGCAAATTTTTAGACAGTTATGACCTTGAGTTTGCCCTTTAATGATCACATAAGGTAAAACACACTAGAACCAAGAGAAAATTGATATATGACTTCATGTTAGTGTTTCACCGTAACAATGTATGTATCTGAACTGCTGCGATAAGGTGAATCTTTCAAGGTCACCCAAAGTCAAAGGTTATGTGACCAATAGAAAGGTTATGTATGAAAGCAAACAGTGTGTCTCAATCCTCACAATAGTCAAACTAAATATCCACCATTGCAAAGCTTCTGTTATCTTTGTAGTGATGTCACACGTGAGTTTCTGACAAATCAGCACTATGCATCACTAAACAAGATAACAGAAGCTTTTGTAACAGTGTCGATCTGATTAGGACAAAGCATTGCATCACGCTGGACGTGTAATCTAAAGGTCTCTGTGTTCTCTTTCAGGAACTCACTGCTGTGGACAAAACCTGCCGCCAAGTGTTTAAAAAGATGAAATAAGAAAGGAAGAAATTTTATCTGCACAATATTGTCGCAGTATTGTAATGCGTTTTACTTGTATTTATTATGTAATTGTGTGGACTTGCAATAAACAGATTTAAAACCCACTCTAAACTTTACTGATTACTGATGGATGCGCTGCAACAAATTTAATAAAATAAAAGAAGACTAGTTTGGCAAAAATGTAATCATTTTAGTTCATGGTCTTTTGATATTATTATTATTGTAGTTTTTTTTTTTTTATTATTTGGAATGGCATTTTTCAGGGACCCATAATTCCTTGTGGGGTGGAATAGTTCCTGTCTCAGCCTGCATTCTCTTACCTGGAAACAGACGAGTGATTATTGGTCTCAAAGTTTTTCAAAGCAACACAGGTGTTCAGAATTCTCGCTGTGTGCAGTAATCAGAGTAGAAAAGACAAATTAAGTATAATTTTAAAATGATATCGAGCTGAGTTTGACTCAATTGACTTCAAAGAGTTCATTCATAAATTCACTAAAAAGAGATTATATTCTTAAAGATTTTGGAAAGGAGGAAATACTAAAGATTAGATGTAGATATGTAACATTTCCAGTCTCACCAAAGACAAAAGAGCTCCAATTTAGAATTACTAAGAAGATTTATCCAACAAACAAGTTTTTAAAACAGAGATTCAAAATGGATGTAGGTAACTGTGGCTTTTGTGAGAGTGGAATTGAAGACCTGCAGGACCATCTTTGTTTTTTGTGTGAAACAGTGCAAAGCTTTTGGTTTGAGCTTCAACAACGGATTGTCTCTAAAGGAATTTGGATTGGCAATCTAACCATTACAGACATCAAGTTTGGAATATTTTGTAACAACTGTAATGACTTTGGTATTAACAATATAATTTAATTAGCAAACATTACATACACAAATGTCATTTTTTTCAAGTGATTGAATGCAATAATGCTTCAAAACTAGCTTCCTTTATAGACAAATTTGATCTGTGAATGCTGGTTGCCCTATATTTTATTTTTCTTTTATTATTTCTAAATAATATACAGTAAGCCCCTTATGTTCTTTTATTACCTTTGCAATACTCAATGGCCATTCAAATATGGCCGTCTGGTATTGCGAAGGCTTTTCATCCGTCCGTCTGTCCAGCTGTCTGTCTGTGCTCACTGCAAATCCAGTCCTATTACTGCTAAGGTCTTCAAATTCACAGGCAGCATTCTTGAGCCACAGACCTTGGGCACGTTCAAAGATGGCTAACCTTGACCTATTGACCTTAAGAGGTATTTTAAGGGGTTAAAAAGTCATATTCTCTACTTAATTTTATGGCATGATCTCATGGATGTTAGCGTGGTGATGACACTTGGTGTTGCTAGCTGCTAACTTCGCTTCGTTTTTGGCTAGAAATAACACCTTTTTCATATATTATGTAAAAGCTAGCGAGACTTAAAAACTTCTAAAACTGAAAACATTGTTTTTTGTGACTTCATAACACCTCTGGAAGGATTTGCAAAACATTTAGCGGATGTTAGCATGGTGATATCACTTCTTGGTTTTGCTAACTGCTAACTTCATTTCATTTTGGCTAGAAATGACACCTTTCTCATATATTATGTAAAGCTAGCGAAAATTAAGCACTTCTAAAACTGAAAATGCTATTTTTGGAACCTAACAAGACCTCTGAACTGATTTACAAGACAATTTGTGGATGTTCGCGTGCACGTTAACTTCTAACTAACTCAAAACTCCTATGGAGTTCAATTTGTTTCATTAATACCTGCAAATGCACAGAGGGTGATCTACAAATATTCCTTGATTTGCACAACTTACTCTCTTGTCAAGAGCTCATATATGTGCAAATGCAAGGACAAGCACAAAATGGCAATATTTGCATATAATGATGCTGATAAAAGGTGAAAAAGTCATCATAGACTACTAGAACAAATTTCTTAACACACTTTCATTGTAAAGATAACTATAAAAGTGTGAAATTTCCCTTTTTCTGTTTTTCATACAATATGATCAAAGGACATAATAAGTGCCCGTAGTCTAAGAATCACCCGTATGCAGCTATTTCAAGATTTTCTACAGTATCTTTGTATTTGATTCATAAATTAAAAAAAAAAAAGTTCATTCAAAAGTTCAATGACATCCAAAAATCTGCTCATCACTTTGTATAATTCTGTTTTTTCAGGTACTGGTCTTTCAACACTTAAATCTTATGTTAAACCAATGTTAATTTTAATGTTAACTCCAGTTGATGCAGTCATTACTGAGGCTGGAATGACAGGAACTATTCTAAAGGCATGTTGCATTATGGGTCACTGAAAGACTCCATAGTGTTGATTTGCAGTTGACTTGTTTGTCTACTGGGCGTGCTGTTTTACAGTGTGACAGACGGTGATCGGTGACACTGACAGGTACAACAAGCTCTGTGTATTTCAGGAAGCTTTGGAGGCTCCACGTTGCCAAAGGAAATTCCACAAAGTTAAAAAGCCAAACAAATAACTAACACCAGAGACAAAGCAGGTGTTTCAAAATAAAAGCAACATTTTTGCAAAACATTCAAATTAAAGACTTTTTTATTCATCTAACATGACAACTAGGTGAAGTAAGTAGCTCCCACCATGGCTACATGTCCACATTCTGATTTTCATTAAAAAAAAGGGCTGTTTTTGTAGGGATTTCACAAGTTTGTCAAAACTGAACAAAGGGGCATTTTCCTTGAATTTCCTCTATGATATAATGATAAAGGGTACTTAATGTAGAATATTCCTGGACAGGTTCCTGCTGCACGGTCTGAGTGCTGTGTGGTGCAGATTTTTGAATCATAATGTTGTGACATTTTGTCCAATTGAAATTAAAAGTAAATCGGCTATTATAAAGCAACTTTCAATTCCTAAAGGTTTGCTGGTGTAAAAATGTGTGCAAACACCATTGCGCTCACAAGTACACCCACATGCTGAGTTGCTAACAGTGCGCAATGAGGGCTGTGTCTGTCAAATGAGCAAAATAGCATGTATTGTCAGTTTAGCATGATTACCTTCATGAATATGCAATTTGGGGTTCGTCCCCCTGAGTGCTCAAAACTGTGGGAGGGAAAATGCAGATAGCTGAGGTTTGTAAAAGCAACATGATTTATCAACATCAAAAGGATATTATTGGGTGCTGACTGTAATTTATGTGTATTTGTGAAACCTTGGTGTTAACTGATTGTGCTTGACAGACTACTGTTCCAGAATGCTCTTCCAGCACAGAGGCTGCACATAATAAAAAAAAAAATATTATTATAATTAATTGTAAACATCGGCAATATTTAAACTGAACTTTTTTTCAGAAGAAATGTCTCCATCTGTAACAGGTAGACTCAAATCCTCAAACTGCTGGCTGCATCATATTTCTGCCCACTATCAATTGTGCATTTAATCTTGGTAAATCACTTTGCCCCAGTGCATAAACATTTTGATTGCCTAGACATTTTAGCACTTGTTATCTGGGATCTCAGCAAATCAGGGCCCAAGACTGTTGTTTGTCATTTAAAAATGTGTTAACGCTCTTGTTTTGCAAAAAAAAAAGAAAAAAAAAAAAAGGATATTTTCAGGCCCCAAGATATCCTAGATTTGACAAAATTAAAAAGTGATATATTTCAGGAAAATCTCCTTAATAAAGGGATACTTTTCATTTCCCAGAACAAGCATGTGCTGCCTGCCACATGTCGTACCACAGACATGACCAGGCCTTAGGCTACACTAGCCTGGTTTAAATTATCTGAATCATCTCTGCATTTCAAGTATTTGCCTCATATATGACATTCAGGGGACAAAATATGTTGAAATGTGATGTGGAAATGGCATCATCATGTGTGTGGACAAGGTAAAAAAGGATCCTGGGCTCATTTCCTGAAAATATTTTATATTCATTACCGATGACTTTTTGGCACCCTTATTGGACCAATGAGCAGAATGTGTTGGAGACTCTGCTTAGTTTGTTTATTTATTTATTTTTGTTTGTTTTTTTATGAATTTGATGCACTGCTGCTATTTTAATAAAGTGTATTCCCCATTTGTGCTATTTTTTTTCATTTTTTTTTTTTTTTAATCGGAGCCTACCTATTACTTCTACCTTATGAAAAATAAGGCTGTGATTATAGCTAATAACTTTACTTGTGTGCTTTGTATATGTGTCCATGCTGATTGTTGAATGACCACCTGTAAATGTGGTTTTGTGATTGTGATTGGAATAAAGCACAGCATCCTAATAAAAGAAAATCAAAATATATTTTAAAATCCAAACTAGTTTTTATAACCATTCTTTATTTTGGCATCTTTAATATTAGAATTCTAATACAATGGGGTTTTTTAATGAACAGAGTTATTCAGTTATTCAGTGTTATGTGCAATATTGTCAAACAGCTTGTGTAATATACCTTACCGTCATTTCGCATGTTTGTTGAAGTTATTGTATTAAATACATTTTTAAAAAGACTGATTGATTTCTGTTTAATACTAACACTTTCTATAATTGTGTATTTAACTAACTATTGTTTACCGTTTCTGTACTCTGGCAAAATCATTTCCTTCAGGATAAATAAAGTTGCTCTTTATCTTCGGACAGTTGATTATGTTTTATTTTGAAAAGTCATACCAGAAATCATTTGTTTTTTTTTCCTACTTTATAATAACAAAACCCGGCGAGTGCAACAGGGAGGCTGGTCTCTTCTCCGGACATCACCAAGACTCAAACATGGTAGGCAGCACAAACAGGAAACACACAAAACTTTGTCATCACGCATTTATGTTTTGTTTTAAATTATTATATTTCTAACTTATACACACTTATTTTGTCTTACTGAACTTCAAATCACTGCAGCAACGTAAAACTGAATTTTCAGGACCTGCAAAAAAATAAAAATAAAAAAAAAAAAAAATAAAAGAAAATGTAATTGCTTAATTACTTAAATCGGTTAAATATATTCAAGAAAGACTTGAAAAAGCACAGTGAGTGTAAAGCAGGCATGCATCTAAGAACCAGCAGACACACCCATCTGTCCTAACTGCCAAACCTGGTGGACCAGAAATACAACAGGATTTCCTGAGAGATGGCATGCACTCTGAATGAAAGAGCCGACATGTTTAAATAATACATATAATGATAGTGATTAAGCCAGTTAGTGTTCCCTCACTCAGATTCACCCAGTGGAAGCAAACAGTGGATGTCACTTTATTCTGGAGTCACTCGAGTACCACCAATAAATTACTATTTAAATACAAAAAAAAGCATGAAAGGTTTTAATGAATGAACTTTAACTTGGATTATGCATTTCACATACAATATTTTACGCAGAATTCTGACTTAAAGATGTACAGCCGTTCAAATTTCTCATAAGTGATCAAATTTTGTTTCCACAGAAATCCAAGCATTATAACATTGGCTTATTTTTGTAACGTGTTGCAAAGTGACAGCTCATTCTAATAAAGAGAATATATTTACCTGAATGGAATTCCATAGCAAATATTTTCTTTTTCTTCTTAACGCCATCGTGCAGGTGGGACTGCAGGAGAAAACGCATGTGCACATATGCAAGGTTTTGAGATTACCTGTGATCTGTCCCACTTGTCTGAGGCATTCCCGGTGCATGCACACTGACTCCACGTAATCTGGTTTCACAAACAGCATTTTTTTTTTAGAGTTAGGAGTGTTTATTTCTCATTAACCTTTTCAAAATATTTGAGAAATGTATTAGTTTTACACAGAAATAACCTGGTTTGGAGCACTTTCTGCCATCTTGGTTTATTTTGTTTGAGCGAACAGCCAGGTGATGTCACACTGCCTTCCTTTACTCTGATTGGCAGTCACTCTGTCCTTCCCGGGATCCCTCGTGCAGATTGGAGGGAAGCCCCCATGTTATCTATGGCATCTGATTGCTTAAATTTCTCCCCTTCAGGGGGACAAATTCTATATTGCTTCCAGACTGGGACAATTGTGAAGATATTGGCATTATATTGTGAATCCTTTATTTAAATGCAAAGGAATAAAAGAACAGTGGTACCAAAGATCTTCAAAAACCAAAAGGCCATATAGCTTTAAGTTTCTATGAAATGTCATGGAGGACAATTGTTTGGCTTGAAAATTTGTAAGTTGTTAATTTTATAGAAACTTTTATTGGTGATAAAGGGATATTCTTATATGCATACATTTTATAGTTTTCCTTTGAGTTTCATATCATTTATGAAATAGTTCTGATTTCTGTTTGCAGTGTTGTGTGACCCAGTGATACAAACTCAATATAAATTTGTATTATTACTGTAGTCACATAGACACATGTCTTATTACAGGGCATTACTGCTGTATATATAAACAACCCATTATTTCAAGTATTTATCCTTGTTAAATTTGCCTTTAAATAATGCAGCAGATAACAGAATATTTACAGAGGAATCCTGCAAATGGTGATACAAGCACCAAATTCAGCACAGGTAGGGAGTCAATTGAAGAATTACACAAGGGTCAATTTTAAAAGATACTCCAATCATATTGAAATCTATTCCAAATTATTTGTCTGATTACAAAGCATCCAAAAATGTATAGTTTAGACTATCTGCGGCTGAATGTTATGGAGTTATGGGGTAAAAACAGCAAGAATGGTGACAGAGATCAATTTCAGTTTGTACAGGGGCCAAAAGTTATAGTTGCTCTAATTTTGGTCAAAAGTGATGCAAATTATTGGTTGAGTTAATAAGGTTTTAAAAAGGAATAGTTTGAACTATGTGTCATGGTTACTTATCATGTTACAGGGTAACATATGTCACATGTCATAGAATCCAATGGACGTTGACATTGTTTGACCTTTACTTTGGAGACCAAACATTCAACACAATCAAAACCATTCCATTTATTAATCCTATTAGCTCAAGCTATAATTTGCACCACTTTTTACCAAAATTGAAGCAACTTTAACTTTTGACCCCTGTACAAACTGAAATTGACCTTTGTCATCATTCTTGCTGTTTTTACCCCATAACTCTAAAACATTCAGTCATACATACAACCCCAATTCCAATGAAGTTGGGACATTGTGTAAAATGTAAATAAAAACAGAATACAATGATTTGCAAATCCTCTTCAACCTATATTCAATTGAATACAACTGAATAAACAATAAACAATTTACTTCCAGCAAATATCAAAAATATGTTTTTTAACAGATCAGGGGATTGCAGTCTGAGGGGGAAATTTAATTTAAACCATCAGTGGGCACGAACAACATTAAAAGGTTTCTGTATTTCTGTCTGTGGGGTGAGGATGTGGAACAGATTGGGAGTGGGGCTCAAGCAATGTCCAAGCATGAACCAGTTCAAACAGCGGTACAAAAATATGTTTTTTTTTCTAGGTATAGGGAGGAGGAAGGGTAATGAGGGTTAGGGTGTTTTTGTTTTTTGCTTTGGCTTGTAAATATATAGTATTTTGTATGTAAGTAGGTATGTATAGGTGTATATTTATGTTTGTGCATATATGTGTGTATATATATATATATATATATATATGTGTGTGTATGTATATATATGTATATGTGTGTGTATATGTATATATATGTGTACGTATGTTGATGGATATATATATATATATATATATATATATATATATATATATATATATATATATATATATATATATATATATATATCAGTTTAGGTGTGTAGGAATCTATGTGTATATGTGGCAAAGGGTATTACTGGTTGTGGGGAAGAAGGGGTAGGGATAAATAAGCTGATGCTTCACCCTACCCCTTTTCGGACATGTTGGGTACACAGTAGGAACTTTTTTGTTGGTGTCTTTACTGATCTATCTTGTAATTGTTGTTGTATCAAATGTTCGAAATAAATAGTTTTCATTCATTCATTCATTCATTCATTCATTCATTCAATACACCACAAAGGGGTGATTCTTAGACTACGGGCACTTATTATGTCCTTTGATCATATTGTATGAAAAACAGGAAAAAAGGGGAAATTTCACACTTTTATAATTATCTTTACAATGAAAGTGTGTTAAGAAATTTGTTCTAGTAGTCTATGATGACTTTTTCACCTTTTTTCAGCATCATTATATGCAAATATTGCCATTTTGTGCTTGTCCCACACCCAGACTTTTGTTCTTCAATGATAAAAATGAATGGTAAAGAAACGTTTTTTCTAATGTTTTAAAATATCTCTGAATAAAATATCAGTAAAATAATCAAAACATAATTGGGGTATTCAATGTCATACAACTGTTGTAATTTTTTTTAAACAAAATGTAGTTGTCCCACACTATTGCCGTAATTTCCACCACAACACTGTAATGTCCCTAAACAGTTTGTATGAAAGATTGTTTGGGTAGTTTCTATGGAGATAAACAGTGACATCAGAGCACATGTATATAGCGCCAAATCACAACAAACAGTTGCCCCAAGGCGCTTTATATTGTAAGGCAATAGTGTGGTGGAAATTACATTTACAAGGCCAATAGTGCCTGTAGTTAAAGAATCACCCAAAGACAATATATTTAATGTTCAAACTGATCAACTTTATTGTTTTTGTGCAAATATTTGCTCATTTTGAAATGGATGGCTGCAACACGTTTAAAAAAAGCTGGGACAGTGGTATGTTTACCACGGTGATACATCACCTTTCCTTCTAACAACACTCAATAAGCATTTGGAAACTGAGGACACAAATTGTTGAAGCTTTGTAGGTGGAATTCTTTCCCATTCTTGCTTGATGTATGACTTCAGTTGTTCAACAGTCCGGAGTCTCTGTTGTCATATTTTGCACTTCATAATGTGCCGCACATTTTCAGTGGGTGACAGGTCTGGACTGCAGGCAGGCCAGTCTAGCACCTGCACTCTTTTACTACAAAGCCACGCTGTTGTAACATGTGCAGAATGTGGCTTGGCAATGTCTGACTGAAATAAGGAGGGACGTCCCTGAAAAATACGTTCCTTGGATGGCAGCATGTGTTGCTCCAAAATCTGAATGTACCTTTCAGCATTGATGGTGCCATCACAGATGTGTAAGTTGCCCATGCCATGGGCACTAACATACCCCCATACCATAACAGATGTTGGCTTTTGAACTTAGTGCTGGTAACAATCTGGATTGTCTTTTTCCTCTTTTGTCCAGAGGACACAACGTCCATGATTTCCAAAAAACAATTTGAAATGTGGACTCATCGGACCACAGCACACTTTTCCACTTTGCGTCTGTCCATTTCACACGAGCTCGGGCCCAGAGAAGGCGGCAGCATTTCTGGATGTTGTTGATGTATGGCTTTCACTTTGCATGGTAGAGTTTTAACTTGCACTTGTAGATGCAGCGACAAACTGTGTTAACTGACAGTGGTTTTCTGAAGTGTTCCTGAGCCCATGAGGTAAGATCCTTTACACAATGATGTCTGTTTTTAATGCAGTGCCGCCTGAATGATCGAAGATCACGGGCATTCAATGCTGGTTTTTAGCCTTGCCGCTTATGTGTAGAAAGTTCTCCAGATTCGCTGAATCTTCTGATCATATCATGGACTGTAGATGATGGAATCCCTAAATTCCTTGCAATTGAATGTTGAGAAACACTCTTCTTAAACTGTTGGACTATTTTTTTCACAAATTTGTTCACAAAGTGGTGATCCTTACCTCATCTTTGCTTGTGAATGGCTGAGCCTTTTGGGGACGCTCCTTTTATACCCAATCATGACACTCACCTGTTTCCAATTAGGTGTTCTTTAGGTGAGCATTCATCAACTTTTCCAGTCTTTTGTTGCCCCGTCCCAACTTTTTTTGAAACGTGTTGCAGGCATCCATTTCAAAATGAGCAAATATTTGCACAAAAACAATAAAGTTTGTCAGTTTGAACATTAAATATCTTGTCCTTTTGGTGTATTCAATTGAATATAGGTTGAAGAGGATTTGCAAATCATTGTATTCTGTTTTTATTTACATTTTACACAATGTCCCAACTTCATTGGAATTGGGGTTGTAATCCAAACTATACCTTTTTGGAATATTTATGATCAGACAAATAATATGGTATAGTTTTCAATATGTTTGGAGCATCTTTTAATTTTGACCCCTGTGTAATTATTCAATTGACCCCTACATGGCTACCAATTGAAAATTCAAGTGACCAATCTTTTTTTTTTTTTTTTAGAACAGTAATGTCTAAGGAGTATTTGTGCTGAATTTGGTGCTTGTATCACCATTTGAAGGACTGTTTTGGGTTATCTGCTGGACTAAAAATGAGTAACAAAATGTACCAGTCTACATTATCATAACGTTATCTTTCTTCTCTGCGTGCAGCCTCTGCATTTGGACATTAGGCGGAGCCTGACAGTTCGGTCAGATCGGGTTAAGAGTGTGGATCTGCATCCCAGTGAGCCGTGGATGTTGATGAGCCTCTACAGTGGCAGTGTGATGATTTGGAACCATGAGACACAGGTCACATGTTTGTCATCTTTTCACTTGTTTGGCTGTTTTATCACTTATTGATCCTCCCCCCCACACACATCGTTTTCTCAAGTAGATGTGATGTTCAATGTGTTTGGGTCTTGTGTCCACAGATAATGGTGAAAACCTTCGAGCTCTGTGACCTTCCCGTCAGAACAGCCAAGTTCATAGCCAGGAAACATTGGGTTGTTGCTGGAGCCGTAAGTAATATTTCAGAAGATGCATTATGGGGCATGAAAGGTACAGTTCAAATTCCTGATACTTCTTGATTTGTTAACTGATACAAGATGGAGAATCAACTAAAGGCAAAAACCTTTGAGTGCTCCTAAGTGCTATTTCATCAATAAAAATCACTATTTTCAAACCACCAAAGAGGAAGTTAAGGTCTAAGGCCTTTGGGATTTTAAGATTTAAGTCATGAAAATAATGTTCTTTTGCACCACTATAATTGTATTCCATAACATTTAAATAATGGAATCATAATATGATATTGTCAATATGATCTAAATTTATGCTGTCTGGAAACAATCTAAAATTTCTCCCCCTGAAGGGGAAAAAAGTGATCAGACACCATGACCTACATTTAGTAGTGTTATCAAATCACATGGGGGCTTTCCCTGACTTCCATGAAGGATGCTGGGAAACACACAGTGACAGACAATCAGAGTAAAGAAAGGCAGCGTGGATGTCAGCTGGCTTCTTGCTTGAATAAAATAAACCAAGATGGCAGAAAACGCTCTGAAACAACTTATTTCTGTATAAATGTGTTTCTCATCTATTTTGTAAATGTTAGTGAGAAATTAACACTTCTAAACCTATACACACTGTTTTTGAAACCAAATAACATCTCTGAAGTGATTTACAAGAGATCCTATGGATGTTAGCGTGCACATCCCGGGAATGTGCATCTAACAAGCGTGTCAGGTCAAAGGTAATTTCAAAACTTCACACATGTTCACACGCAGTTCCTCCTGTAGATGGCGTTAAAAGGAAAAGATAATATTTATTAAGCAATTCCCCTTATAAATATGTTCCCTTCAGAAAAATGAGCTGTAATTTTACTAAACGTTACAAAAATAAATCTACATCATAATGCTTGGATTTTGGTAGAAACTAAATTTTGTCAGTTTTGTGAAATTTGAAAGGCCGTTTAGCTTTAAGAAACAGAGTAGATTTAAGGAATAATATTACATATTCAGTAAAGATTCATCTGTTTTCAAAAACCTATGTGAAAACTCATTATTTACACCATAATTATCTAATATTTAAATCTGTGTGTCTGTTGTATGTTAGTCAGTGATTCAGTCTGTCATTGGCATTTATACACAGATCCACTATCATCTAATAACGTGTAATTTTAGCAGAAAATTTGGAGGGTCAGTCTTTGTCTTTCTGCTTGCTTAGTTTGTGTTGTACAACATGTTTAGGATCAAATCCACTTATGATTGTTGTGAAAGTGTAGTGACACGGACCCACAACAGGGGGCGCAAATGAACGGTCAATAGATGAGCCAAAAAGTAACAATTTAATGTTGTGAAGGTGCACAACGAATATACAGACAATCTCAAAATCTGATAACAGTCAATCCACAAAGGTGACGTGTGGGCAGGCTCGAGGATAGAAGACGTCTGTCCTGAGAAGAGCCGGAACCACACGATTTCCGCCGCCACCGAACCTGGTGAATACTGGAGCCGCCAAGTCCCGAATTCCCAGGTGATCACCGTCCCCGACTGTCGGATCTGGTACTGCTGGCGAAGAGCAAAGACAGTCAAGTGTGGGTGTGTGTACACCCCGTAACAACAATGGTGGGAATGCCACCTCCACCTCTAACACACACTCGTGCAGCGTCTGTGTAACCACTTATCTCAATCTGCAGGCTGAGAAGGTTACCTCCATAGAAGTACGATATCTCGGCGATGAGGTGGAGATGACGTCTCGGTTTTATGGAGTGAGATGATGAAGTATGAATGAGTGACAGCTGTCAGGAAATAATGAGTGACAGCTGTCACACCCGGCTGTGTCCGTGGCGGCAGCGCCCTCTCGTGCCTGAAGCCCGCACTTCAGGCAGGGCGCCCTCTGGTGGTGGGCCAGCAGTACCTCCTCTTCTGGCGGGCCACACAACAATGATTTCTTTTGTCTTTCCCAGGATGACTTGCTAATCCATGCTCTGAATTACAATACTATGGAGAGAGTTTGCATGTTTGAAGCCCACTGTGACTACATACGCTGCTTGGCTGTCCACCCCACACAGCCCTACATCCTTACCAGCAGCGGTAGGACTTAAGCTGCATATACTGTATACGTGCAAAGTGTCACTGCCAAACACTATAAGAACCAACGCTATCGATGCACGCTCATCAGTGTGATTATGTGCACTCATATTTTTAGATGACATGTTGATCAAGCTGTGGGACTGGGAAAAAAAGTGGACGTGCACTCAGGTGTTTGAGGGACACAATCACTACGTCATGCAGATTGCTTTCAATCCCAAAGACAACAACCAGTTTGCCAGCGCTTCCTTGGACAGAACTGTTAAGGTACATACACACACACAAAAAAATTGTGCACTAATTTTAACCCCCATTTGCCCATCAGAGGGCTCAGGGCCCTTTTTTGAAGGAAGTTGGTTAAAAGCTCACCTGAAATTAAATTAAATTACATGGAATACATTTAATGAATGAGAAAAAGATGAAAAAGCACACAATCAGGTGAGTTATTTGTAATATATTTTTATTTTTTATTGAAATTGGCATTCTAGCAGCCGGTCTGCTCTGTGTCAGCCTGATCCCATCAGATCTCAGAAGCTAAGCAGAGCAAGATCTGGGCAAGTGCACACACACACACACGGACAGGCTGCCCCCAGGTTGAAACGGAACATCAGATCATAACACGCAGCAGGTGATCTCACTGTCACGTCACCCACATGAGCTCTGTTCCACATGACGCAGTGTCCTGCGGTGCGCCATCCACAAGACACACCTATCGGCAGGACACGCGCACGCAGCCAGCTTGAGACGCCGCCAGAAGATGTGGACATCAATGAGATGAGCGAACTGCTTCTCATTCATGTCATTTCATGATTACGTCAGTGACCATGGATCATCTACAGAGGAACAGACGGATCATACTTGTATTGCCCGCTTGATAAAAGGTATTTAATGCAATGCGATGTTTGTATATGCAGCGTTGTTTAAATTTTTTTAAAATACGTCCATGTGCTTCCTGATGTCAGGCAGTTTTCAGCACCCTTTCCAGGACAGTAATGGTAGCTCACTTGGTAAAGTGATGGACTAGTAATCAGTAAAGTGCAGGTATGAATCCTATGGGTGGTATGTTCTGTTTTCTATCCTTTTTTTTTTTTCTTCTTCTCCCTCACATAAGCAGCGCAGTGTGGTCCCACAGGTACCAGCTAGTTTTAATTTTTTTATTTATTCCACAAAAGTGGCGCGATGTGCTGCACCTGGCACTGTGTTCCTGCTCGAAAGACACCAGCATGTGCACGAACTCTCGCATCGGGATTGTGCACGCTTACCCTTCAGCACGATGTTTCGTGGTGGGCTAATTTCGAACTGTTTTGCACTGTTTCGCCGTAATTGACCGCACTGCTTAGAGCAAGGGGCCCTAAGCAGTGGCTTTCATCTGGCGACTCTACCATACAGACCTGATTATTGGATTGCTGCAGAGATGGTTGTCGTTCTGGAAGGTTCTCCTCTGTCTACAGAGGAATGCCGGAGCTCTGACAGAGTGACCATTGGGTTTTTGGTCACCTCCCTTTTGCCCTTGATCACTCATTTTAGACAGGCAGCCAGCTCTAGGAAGAGTTCTGGTGGATCCAAACTTCTTCCATTTTACAGATGATGGAGGTCACTGCCCTCATTGGGACGTTCAAAGCAACCAAAATGTTTCTGTACCCTTCCCCAGATTTGTGCCCCGAGGCAATCCTGTGTCAGAGGTCTACAGACAATTCTTTTGACTTCATGCTTGGTTTGTGCTCTGACATGCACTGTCAACTGTGGGACTTAATATGTAGACAGGTGTGTATCTTTCCAAATCATGTCCAACCAACTGAATTTACCCCAGGTGGACTCCAATTAAGCTTTAGAAACATCTTAAGGATGATCAGTGAAAGCAAGAGGCATCTGAGCTCAATTTTAAGCTTCATGGAAAAGACTGTGAATACTTATGTACATGTGATTAGGGATTTTTATATATATAAATTTGCCAAAATCTAAAATAAAAACACCTTTTTTCACAATGTTATTATGGGGTATTGTGTGTAAAAGTTTGAGGAGGAAAAATCAATTCTATCAGGCGTGGCACAAACAGGGTGGACACAAATGCAAGCTCACATGACTGATAGAGTTCAAAAAGGTTTAATAAGTGCAACAAGCAGGAGGTCGGTACACTGGCAATCCAGCAGTGAGGCAAAGGTAGCAGAATGAGACGTAGTTCAAAAAACAGGCACAGGTCAGAAAACACGGTGTATTGGCTATCAGAGGCAAAGGCAAAACCAAGGTCAAAACCGAGGCAAAGTCAGGATACAAGCAGGCAAAAACGGAGCAAGGTACAAAGGTTGGAAAGTGACAAAATCAGCAATCTGGCAGTGAGCTGTGAGACTGTGAGGGCTTAAATAGGGAGCAGGTTAATCAAGGTGTAATGAAGTGCCGGTGTGTGGAAGGTTCTCGAAGGGGGTGTGGCCAGGGAAGACAAGAGTACGTGCAAGAGAGTGCAATGAGAAGAAAAGCCAAGCGGACTGGGGCAAGATAATCAGTGACAGAAAAAAACCAACGGTGAAAAATGTGGCATGCTCAAGACAAACCATAATTAATGTGACCAAAACAAAAAGGGGCAAAGCTAGGAAATAATGTGACTAGTCTAAAAGCGGAACACAAAGAGATCAATGACTGTAATAAGAACTAGAACAGAACTGATGCTCATTAACGTATAAAAGTAAATGCAATAACCAATAAAAAGATGACAACATAAACTATAACTACACCGAAGATAAATGAACCGAACGACAAAACCAGAGACTACAAAATAATGCACTAAATAATACAAAATAACTGATAAACAGAGAATGCAATAAATAACAAACAGAACACAATCAGATAAGAAACACTGAAGATAAATAACAACCAATACAATAAATGTGATAAACAGAACTAAACTAAGACTAAAGTAACTTCAGGGACCAATTCATGACAGAAACTAAGGCAGAACTGCACGAATGGCAAAATGAGATACACAGAAGATAAATGAAACAAAACCAATAATAAACTGAGTATGACCATGACAACCTGAAATGACATGAAAAACAACACTGAAGGCTCAGAGCACAGAGGTGGAAAAGAGTCCAGAACTATAACAACTGGCTCTAAAGGGCCAGATCATGACAATTTCATCCATTTTGGAATAAGGCTGTAACATAAAAAAAGTGGAAAAAGTGTGGTGCAGTGAATACTTTCTGGATGCACTGTGAGCCCACTGGCGCGTATCCACAGGACCTGTAACATATATCAGATGAGCGTCTATGATGGACCAGATTGCTGGTATCTGGTTATAGTAGCTGGGTGGACTGGGACAATGCAGGTGAAGTTTCTTGTCCAAGGCCATAGACAGGTACAGTGAATGGGAATCAAACCCAGGTCTTTGTATTGGTTGCCCATACATGTCAACCCCTTTGAGGGTCCACCTGTATAACCAAGTGAGAAAATCCATAAAATCAGCACAAAATCCTTATAACCTCCAAATCGCACCAAAATCAGTTTTATTACAGTACACACAACTGCATAGCGGTATCACGTAACTGGGTTTTTGTCCACATATTATGAGTTGCCACAATGACATTAAAGTCAGGATCATTAGTATTTCCTCCACAGTTGAATTTCAAACAATAGAGATCTAGTATTCATGCGTCAAGCTGAATTTTATAGAACTGAATGTGTCAAATTTAGTTATTTTTTACAAAAATAAGAACTGTGTGTCACTAATGGAAATACATTAATAAAATCATGAAAAATAAATTGAATATAATGAACAAAATAAAACATACCTCAGAACTTCATCAAGTGTATCGAAAATCGCCCCGCCAGTGCCGACGTTGCAGACGGACATGTCAGTGATGCTCGACTTCGCCCTCGACTTCGATGGGTATTGATAAGATTTTATCGATACCATTATCGATTCCGCTTATCAGTCTGATTCCTTATCGATACCTCTTGTGATTTTTTTTTTGTGTACTAAAAGTAGGCTTTACAGGTTTTCTATGTCAGCGGGTCAAAGAGCTTTTTCTTATTGTGCACCAGCTCTGTGGAACGGTCTTCCTGTGACCGTGAGGCAGTTGGAGTCTGTGGGCATTTTTAAGTCAAGCCTTAAAGCCTATTTTTATTCTCTTTCTTATGAATAGTTTTTTTTTATTTTTTATCTGTTTTATTCTTTTACTTCTGTTTTTAATTATGTATTTGAATTTATTTATTTATTTAATTTTTTATGTTGAACTGTTCTATATGAGGTGCCTTGAGATGGCTTTTATTGTGATTTGGCGCTTTATAAGCCAATTAAATTGAAATTGAATTGAACAACATTTTATTGAGTCTTAATTGTTCTCTGCCCTGTGAAGCGATAATGTAGTGCAACGCCTAAGACAAATTTCCCTAATGGGACAATAAAGTTGACCGTGACCTTGAACCTCCTAGGGCTTGGCATCCACATATGTGGACATGACGTTTTTGGTTGTCTAAACCATAATACTAAGTTTTGTTTCATGAGAACCTTCTGGTCTTAGGAGGTTAAAGTAAATAAATATGAAATTGGTCACTGGATCCTTAAACTTTGGACATAATAAACTCTACATGGTGGATCCTTGATCTCTGGACATAATAGAAATAAAATCTGTAGTTTTTGTCAAAAAGCATTTCCTTTCAGACATTTTGGCATGAATGTCTTTCCATATATCTGAGCTCAGCTCTTACAGCTGGCTGTGCTGTATGTCAGCATCAGTTTAATTCATAAAGAACACAGCGCGTCTCATTTTGGGAAGAAAAAAAATGTTTTAGTCGATTGTAGTTTATTTTCTGTATTACAGCGTTTGGAAAGAGGTGTCATTTTATTTAAAGCGGCAATTTTATGTCAACGGAACGGAGGACGATTCTCGTTTCTTGAGTACAACATGACAAGAGTCCCAGTTAGTGACTTTAATCCACACAAAAGCGACTCACGATATTTTAATGGCTTTGAGAGGAGTTAAGAAGCGGACTTGCCGTTTCTGAAGAGCAGCGAATCAAAGCATTGCTTCAATGGCTCACGCATCAAAGTGGAGTCGCGCTGCAGAAACGGTTGATTACAGACCCGCTGCAGACCAAACCCTGAATATCCGTAAGACTTTATTTGTACGTCCGTATGACTCTGAAACTCGGAAAAATCCGTATCATTTACGGACAATCCGTACAGGTTGACATGTAAGGTTGTCCAACTTCTGTCCCACTCAATGGGACAAGACCATGTTTTTGAGACAAGGACCACAGGAGATGCCACACTAAGACACCTACACTTCAGCTTTGATAATGTAAGATAAAAACTGTTCACTCTGGCTCAAAATATGTAACTGTGGTGCACTCTGTCTGCTGAGCTCTGACGTGGACATAAAGTGAGTCAAAATTTTCCTTTTCTGTTAAAGTTGACATGTGTGATTAGTGTTGTAATATGTTTTTAAAATAAAGCACATCTCAACAGTCTACATTTTTGTTTCAGTAAATCATTCAAATCCACATCGATTTGTTGGTGCCGTCCTCCAGCCTCCATGGGCAGAAAGAAAACTAATCACCACAGAAGTGAAACTGTGAAGGGAAGCAAAATCAAGACTCTTGACGGCATAATGCAGTCTGCAGCCTCACCACATTATTGACACAGATTCCTCCACACTGTAGCTTTACACATATTCTACCATAGTATAAATTAATTTGATTAAAAATGAACAACTTAGTTTAACATTGCAACAGAATTTATTTAACTCTGTTTGGAGTGGTATCAAATGCAGTTCCTGCAGAGTATTTTATCCTACAACATAATAAGCCATTTCAGCATCTCAGTGCACGCGGTGCATGCTGCGCTGGGTCAAAGTCCACAACTACCCAAAACACATGATAAGGGCTGACAGCAGTGGAAATATTGAAGATTCTGAGCACTGAAAAGTTGACATTTTGAAAGAATTTTGCAAAAAATTGGGCTACAAAGTAGGTGGGAAGCAGAAGAAAAAAACGTGGCCCCATGTTTTGCACTCACACTACGCTTGTCTTCTTTAATACAAACTAAAGAAGATGAATGGGAGGCTGTTAAGACTGTAAGTCTTTACTGACGGCTGCCAATTGACAATTCCCAATCTGTTACAACTGTCAGACTGTTGATAAAACGAGACATCTTCAACAAGAAGCCCCCCTGCATGTGGTTATGAGGCGTATCTCATTGCGGCTGACTGCACCTTACTTTTAGAACAACACGGCCTTTGGCAAGTAACGGGTGCAGTTATGCTCTGTATTTACACAATGTGAGTGTTGGGTGTGAAAAATGACACATGCGTTGGTTGCACACTGCCAGTTACACTTGTGTCACACTGCTTGCTGCTTTGTGGTAGGTGGAAGCTCTGGAACAGAGAGTGTCAATCATCTCAACAATTTCCAAATTTTCTCACACTAAATGTTACACGGTGCTTTAAAAAATAGTTGTTTCAGATGCTCTGTCATAAATGTCTTTATTATGCACAGTTGGACTCAGACTGCTGCTTCTGTTCTGCGTGTTGCAGGTGTGGCAGTTGGGCTCTAATACTTCCAATTTCACTCTGGAGGGTCATACCAAGGGAGTGAACTATGTTGACTACTATCATGGAGGAGACAATAAACCCTACCTCATATCAGGAGCTGATGACCATCGGGTGAAAATCTGGGATTATCAGGTACAAAAAATAAATAAATGAACCCGTGTACATTGATTTATTTTGGTCAACGTGTGTGTGAAAATGCATTTATTGCTAAGTAATCAGAGTTCTATGATTACTAGTACTAGTGGTACAAGTGCAGTTGTACAGACTTTGTGGGAGGAGGAGGGGCATGGGTTTTTAAAGAAACATTGGATCAATATTTTGATTAGATTAGATAGAACTTTATTGATCCCTTGCGGAGACTCCCTCAGGAAAATTGAGGTTCCAGCAGCATTGTATAGCAGCACAGAGGGTAAGAAGCACACAGAGTATCAAAAGTGAAAGTAAAAAAGAAAAACAGATTGCAAATATAAATACCAGACATACTGATCAATACTGGTTTACTGGCTACTACTGTTCTTCTCCTTCCTGTACCCTGTGTTCCTGTTACTCCTCCTTTGTTCAAAGGTTTTGGATATTTTTCTGCCTGTAAATATTTTAGACCTAATGGTAACACTTTAAAATAAGGATATGTTAATTAATATTAGTTAATACAATAGCAATAAGCGTTATATAAGAGTTAATTAAGAGTTAAATTGTGTGTTTATTGGTCATTTATTAATGGTAAGTAAGTCTCTTCAGTTGCTCCCTTGTTTTTGCACTTGGGATCGCCACAGGAGATCTAATGAGGATCTAAAGGTTGATTTGGCACAAGTTTTACACCGGATGCCTTTCCTGACACAACTCCACATTACATGGAGAAACATGGCAGAGGTGGGATTTGATCCAGGAACCTTCCGCACTGAAGCCAAGCACACTAACCCCTTAGCCACCACCCCTGCCACTGGTCATTTATTAATGGTATTCATTTTAAATAAAGTCTTAATCAGTTAACCATTCACTTTTATACAGTAACATGATTTTGGAGGGAGCCCTCCATCTAAAGTTAGCAGACCTGCATTTCATTGGCAGGTGGCAAAGCCTCAGTCTCGGGTTGCCTCAGACTGCCAATGAACCGGGGGGCTGCTAACTGTAGACAGAGGGCCCAACATAAACCATAGGGCCCGGAATAAAATCATATTATCATCAATATTATTACTAACACTACATGAGCACATACAAACCATATCCACTATCACTCATCAAACAAAGAACCTCCATTTATCCTAGGGTCATATTAGTTATTTTAGGTAACAAAATTACATAATTTATTTTTTGTGTGTTGTACTAATTGAGTGCATACAATCAATTTATGACTGAGTTGTGCGTGACATAATACATTTGTTATCTGTCTCCATTTACAAGAACAAAACTTGTGTTCAAACCCTGGAGGGTCATGTCCAGAATGTCTCATGCGTTGCCTTCCACCCCGAGCTGCCGATTATACTCACAGGTTCCGAGGATGGTGGGTAATGTAGTTTTCTGAAGCATTTAACAACAACACAAACAAAGAAAAGCACATGGACCAAACAGGCCACAATCTGTGTTTTTGACCTTTGCGTCACTGCTACAGGCACTGTTCGAATGTGGCACGCCAATACTTACCGCCTAGAAAACACTCTCAACTACAGCATGGACCGTGTGTGGTGTTTGTGTGTGCAGCCCGGCTCCAACAGTGTGGCTTTGGGCTTCGACGAAGGATGCATCATCATCAAGGTATTGTTACAAAGTACATGGTGATGTTTACAGACAAAAATCACGATTCCTCACTTTACAATATCTTGCATTTTTACAAGCAGATATTCTACACTATTGAAAGACGTAAAAATAGACAAAAACTTGTCTTTTACACACACATGCAGAAATTTATACTGAACAAAAATATAAATGTCACAAATTTGTTTTTGCTCCCATTTTTCATGAGCTGAACTTAAAGATCTAAAACATTTTCTGTATACACAAATAACGTATTTCATTCAAATATTGTTCACGAATCTGGTAGTGAGCACTTCTTTGCTGAGATTATCCATCCCACCTCACAGGTGTGGCCTTATATTGTGGCCAGCCTAAGGCACACCTATGCAATAATCATGCTCTCTAGTCAGCATCTTGATACGCCACACCTACGAGCATGGTGCTCTAGTTCCCTTTGAATTGAAGTGGAAAGTCTACACTACAAGCACATCTTGCTTGATTCATTTCAACTTCACTGTGGTGGTGTCCAAAAATTACAAAAATTGTGTCACTGTCCAATAACGTATGGACCTAATTGTACATTGCAGTGTGTAAACTGAGATTGAAAATGGAATCTGTTCTTATTTATTTGGTTCTCATCCCTCCTTTCCTACATTGTTTTTCCACTTTACATCTTGTGTCTCATCCTCCTGTTTCTTTTTTCTGTCTCAGCTTGGCCGGGACGACCCGGCTGTGTCCATGGACTCTAGTGGGAAGGTCATCTGGGCTCACCACTGTGAGATGCAGCAGGCCAATCTGAAGGCCGTGGGAGAAATTGAGATCCAGGATGGAGAGAAGTTATTAGTGGGAATTAAAGAGATGGGCAGCTGTGAGATCTACCCACAGACCATCCAGTACAGTCCCAATGGGAGGTGAGAGGCAGAAACAGTGGACGGAGCCAGTGCTGGTGATTTTTATGGTAGAATGAGGACATAAACACGTCAGGACATTTAAAAAGTATGAGGACGCTGGGCATATGCCTTACTGTGTTTGTGATAATAACATGATTTACATCTAAATTTGTTTCATACTATATAAATCATTTGCATATTTGTCTCAGCCCATCCACTACTTCAAATTACATTTGTCTTCCTGTGAGCTCAGAAACGCTCTTTGTTCAGCACTGTTATGCCCAAACAAATGATCCCAGACAAGTAAATAATAAACGTACTGTGAATACCCTTCGTAACACTGTGTATTGCGACCCAGACTTGTGATCATATATTTTAATTTAATGTCAAGCTTTGGTCAAATTTGGCAAAATGTGTTGATCCTTCAGTGTTCCTGGACTGGTTGTGTTGACACATTTAATTTCTGGAAACTCATTCAAGAACACACTGTTACCAGTACTAAAGTGATAATAATAGTAGTATTTAATTTTAAAATGTCTTTACTTTCTGTTTTAATCTGTATCTTTCCCATAATTTCAATGGCACACAATGAACCTGACCTTTTGTCCAAAAGAATATCAGATCTCTAAAATTTCTGTTAAAAAAAATCAAAATAATAATAATAATTACTCAATTCATCTTTTGAACAATCTTGATTCAATGAACAGAAACAGGAGAAAACAATGTTTTTGTGGAGGTAATGAATGAATTAATGAAAATTATTCTGGAATACCTTAGGAAGTTAGTTCACAAGCTGTACAACTGACAAGCAAAGAAGAATACAGAACCTGTTTATTATTAAAGACATTATTTGTGTTGATATTACTACCAATTTTCAGTGTAACCAATTCAAATATCTGTGTATTTGAGACTCTATTTCAAATAGTTACCCACAACATTAATGTGAACAGTCCATGGTAAAAGTGTGGCTTTAGTCCAGTTGGATCCTTGACTGAGATTTTAAAACATTAGTTGTATGCAAATACATATGTGTGGTTTTGTTTTGTTGCCAGGTTTGTAGCTGTGTGTGGTGACGGGGAATACATCATCTATACCGCCATGGCCCTGAGGAGTAAAAGCTTTGGTTCAGCTCAGGAGTTTGTCTGGGCAAACGATTCTTCAGTGTAGGAACTTATTATCTGATGGAGACAACAATGTACCAATTATGCACCAGCGGTTTTTGACATATTTAAGCGTGCACATCATATTTACAGGTATGCTATAAGAGACAGCAACAACATGGTCAAAATCTTCAAGAATTTTAAAGAGGACAAAGCGTTTAAACCTGAATTTGGCGCTGAAGGTGAACTTTTTTATTTGTCAATTGTTGTGGCACTGAGTGTGTGGATGCAGTACTTGTTTGATTGTAACGCAAATGTTGTGTTGTCATGCAGGTATCTATGGAGGTGTGATGCTGGGAATGAGATCAAAACATGGTCTGGCCTTTTACAATTGGGACAATACTGAACTGATCCGCCGTATTGAAATCCAACCTAAACATGTGAGTAATACCATACCATACCATACCATGAGACAAGCATTAGGTCTCGTATCTCTAACTAATATTCTTGCAACCTGAACTCTGGCTGTAGAGTAGGTGTAGACATACAGTCTTGTAAAATTTGCTTCGCTATCCATTGTGATGTGAACTAGCCATACTTAAGCTATCCTCATCTGAACATGAGGAATATACATACCACAGTAATCACTCTTGTGGTCATAGTTTAAGTCCAGTTATGGGCCACTGTTGATCCTGTTGGTAGATCATCTGCTCCCCAGGTTTGATTAGCTGTGAATTGCAGCTTTGCTGCTGGATGTTCCTCATCTACATTTAATTTTTGGGTAATAAAGCAATATTCCTGATAGTTATACAAAAAGTGTCAACTATACAAGGACAGTTGGGGTCATTTCATAAGGTAAGGCAAATTTTAGCTTTAGCTAACTAAAGCTGGATCAGCTGTCTGCCTATCCAGGACCTGTGGTGGTTGCATGCAGTTGTGGGCACAGTTCAGTTAATCCGATAACAGATTATTATCGAAGCTAATGTTTTTGCTAGTGGATTAGCTTTTCAGATAACTTTTAAAAACATCATCAGATCAATTATCGTCTGATAAATTTAGTTCAGATAACTTTCAGTCCGATAACATTTTTTTTTTTTTGCTGGTAAAGTGAGCAAAGTTTTTAATGGTCAAAAACATTTGTAACCCTTAAAATCTCTCGTTATGGCCGAACAACTTTCCAGTTTCTGGGGATTCTGTTAGTGCGCGCCTGTGGCCAATGTGCTTGATGAATTCCTGCGCAAAAAGTAGTTCCCAGATAATTGTGATATTTTCCTATGAGATAATGAGTATATATCATCTAAATCAATTCTAAAATTTACCAGTAATAAAATTGTAAAGAGAACTGAAGTTTTAAGAGTGGCCATAATAAATATTTAAGAAACTTAAAACTTTATGAGCATTGTAAACATTGACACGATGGAGTTTGATGTGGAAGAGTTCAGAAAGATACAAGTGGAATGTTTTGATTACCATTTACAGTTGGCGATGAAGACTTGGGTGTTAACTTCGTGGTTAAAGTCAGAACAAGCTGCTGCACTGAAAGAGATCTATCTGAGAAGAGACCATTCTGTGTGTTGTTGCTCCAACGAGAGTGGCACCGCTGAGCAGGGTGGCGAAAGTAGTCCGGTGAGCTCATCTGTGGGCGCGAGCTATCCCACAATGCCAAATAGCAGAGATGTCGGTCCAATGAGAGCGGCACTCCTGAGCAGGGTGTGTTTGTGCAGACTGGCTGCCTGTCGCTTGCTGATGATGTCATCATTAAGCGCAAAACGTGATTGGCCAGTTGACGCGGGGAGCATTGTGGGTAGTGTAGTTCAGGTTCACTTTAGAATGAGTGCTATAGTGAGTGCTATAGTGACTTTATAGTGAGTGCTATCGTCACTTGACACAAAAAACAAAATGGACTAATTTTAACATTATTTTATTTCTTTGCGGCTGACGGTATAAATGAATTGCCAAGACTCAGTGGGGGAGAGGCACAGCTGTGTACAGAGGGACTTTTCTTCACCATTTAGACACTGTTTTGGATTTTTTTTTTTTTTTTAAAGGACGCTTTATATGGATTATTTCTTCAGATGAATTCCACTGAAACTAACAGGTAAGAATTTATATTTACTACGTGTCTTTTACTCTCCCAATCAATGCAGTAATAGACATATTTCGGTTGTTTAAGCCACAGGGTTCAAAGCGTGTGAAAAAAAGCAGCAGCTTTTTAGTTTATAAATGACGTATATATACTATACTATATAATTACTGAGAAACTGTGACTTCTAATACTGTGTTTACTGCTTTTGAAAGATGATTGACAGTGTTTGGGGTTTTATTTTTTATTCATTCGTTTTTCGTGTGTTCTTACGTATTTGTGATCCTTGAATTTACCCAGCAGTGAAAAGTGAAAAGTGAAATTGGTTTATCAGAAGCCGACAGTGTCATCTGATGTGGCCGCGTCCAAAATCAATCCTAAAAGTTATCGGTATCTGTAATAAAAGAATTTTTTTTTAGCAGTTTATCGGTTTAGCGTCGTAAAAAGATACTTTTCAGTTATTGGATTCATGGTTATCGAAGCTAACTTTTTGGTTAGCTGTTCCCACCACTGGTTGCATGGTGTGGAGGATACAGTGACGTGCAGCACCAGTGAATGTTCCCAAACTTGACTTGACAAGGTAACATCGGTTAAACTAATTTAAGGCAAAATTTGAAAACTGGCTAATGTTAGCATTTATCCTTAGAAACGTGACACAATCTAATTCAGAACTTCTGAAGGCAAGAAAGCAAAGCCGTTGTAATGATGGGAGTGAGTCAGGCAGATGAAACAGTCTTCTAAAGTTAAGAAATGATAGACTATTTCAGGGATGTCTGAGATTGTATTTTTTGAACTATAACATTTACAAGCAGCGGCAAGAAGGCTCTATAAATGTTTTCAACCCATGTAGGAGGGTGTCCTACCCCCTCAGTACACCCTGTAATTCAAACTATAGCGCCACAAAACTTTAACCGTAACTGAAAATTTTGTATTCAACCCTGAATGAGTCTGTCTGCCTCAATAACTCCTCCATATATCACGACAATCTTGTTCCTGGGTGAGTTTGAGGTTTCAGCCCTTGTGTGCGAAGCTGTCATGAAACTTGAGATGACTCCTGCCAACTCAATCCTGTCAACTGCCCCAAAGAAATGCCCTAGCATTCACTGCAGTCAGTACTCTGTTCTTATAATTCCTTACCTTCTTCCTTGTCTTTAGATCTTCTGGTCGGACAGTGGGGAGTTGGTGTGTATCGCTACACATGAGTCTTTCTTTGTGCTTCATTACCGGGCAGACAGAGTGACAGAAGCCCAGGAGTCCAATGAAGATAAGAGTCAAGATGGGATAGAAGATGCTTTTGAGGTAGCAACACTATTATGTTCTAGGATTATATATATATATATATTTTTTTTAACAATACAATATAAAAAGTGTAAGGTTTTAGTAATTACTGCGTATGTGTATGGCACTCATTTAATAAATTTGTTGTTAAATCTCATTTCCTTGAACTTTTATGGTTTTTTCTTCCTTCAAATAAGGTGCTGGGTGAGGTCCAACATGTAGTGAAGACAGGACTTTGGGTTGGAGACTGCTTCATCTACACCAATTCTGTCAACAGACTAAACTACTATGTAGGAGGAGAGATCATCACCATTTCCCACATGGACAAGTATTGTTAACTGGAAAAGTATTATTAGCATCACATCCACGTGTTTTGTCTGTTGGGAAAACACACCTGCTTGATTCCACTTGCTGCTTTCTCTCACTCCTGCCTTTCTAAGCAGAAAGAGTGTCAAATATTCCCCCAGAACAGTCATAACACTAGAACTCTTGTCTCTGGTAGGACCATGTATCTGCTGGGCTACATCCCAAAGGACAGCCGTCTTTACCTGGGAGACAAAGAGCTGAACATTGTCAGCTTCTCCCTGCTGGTTTCAGTGCTGGAATATCAGACAGCTGTTATGAGGAGGGACTTCAGCTTGGCCGATAAGATTCTACCCACAATCCCAAGGAACAGAGGACCAGGGTAGCCCACTTCCTGGAGAAACAGGTACACATCCTCAACTTTAACTTTTGCATGCTTGCACTTACTTGTTTTTCTGTTTCATCATTCTAAGTGTAACTTAATTTTATTCATACAATGTAATTGATCTGGAATCACAGGCACTAGACTTCTCTGATTGTACCAGGAAGTTTCAATACATATGTCTAATCTCTACTTTGAAAGTAATGAAAGAATCACTTATGGGGTAAAATGTGGACATCTACTTATTCTATGTTTCTACATGTTGTTTAGGGTTTCAGAAAGCAAGCTCTGGTTGTGTCTACGGACCCAGAACACAGGTTTGAACTGGCGGTGCAGTTGGGAGACCTTGAGGTTGCCCATCAGATGGCTTTGGAGGCACAGGTGAGAGCAGCCCATTCACAGTGACACCAGGTAGCTGTACTGTATCAAAACGTGCTGCAAACCTGGAATAATGTTGCTGATCCCAGTATTGCTGAGCTTGTCTTCGGTTTGTTTTTTTGAAACATCGGAATGTTGATCTTCCAGTCAGAGCACAAATGGAAAGAACTGGCTGTGATTGCAACTACAAAGTCCCAGTTCAGCCTGGCTCAAGAGTGTCTGCACCAAACTCAAGATTATGGAGGATTACTGCTGCTAGCAACTGCAACAGGAAATGCCAGCATGCTGGACAAACCTGGCCGAAGAGGCAGAAATGAACAGCAAGGCTAACGTCACCTTCTTGTCTTATTTTCTTCAGGGAAAGTGAGTGTCGCCATAATCTTAACTTGCCCCACCATAGCTTCAAAATGGGCAAAAAAAATATTTTAAAGGTTTCATTACACCAACATTTGATTTTGTAAATCACTGATTGGGAAGAACATGCACCTTGTGCCATTGTTCCATTAAATTGAAAAATGCCCCATTGGCTCATTCAACTCTGTAACATGTGCACATATGTACACTCTGTTCGACAACCCTTGCGGTTTAGAGAGAGTTTCTACATTCAAACCCCCACCCCGCATAATCTCTGTGGGAACCAACAGTAGGATGAACAGAAAACAGTTCAAGCACAAAATCCCTAAATCAAATGAATGCATTGTGATGATGAGTTTGTCCAAGATGTTCATTATGGGTACAAGTTGGCAACCACGACTGTACGGTGTGAGAGGCTACATATTAACATTTGAAATGAAGCAACAGAAAGTTTTCCTGGAACCATGTTTGAATGATTATATTTTCGCCCTGTTATTTGCCCAGACTTGAGAAATGTCTGGACGTTCTCATCAAAACAGACCGGTTGCCAGAGGCAGCATTTCTGGCAAGAACACATCTGCCGAGCCAAGTGTCAAGGTAAAGTTCACCATACAAAGATGGGAACAAGCAGCACTTCTGTAGGTATGTGTGTATTTAAATATGCACTACCACTGAGGTGTGTACGATTTCCTTTCCTCCAGGGTGGTGAAGTTGTGGAAGGAAAGTCTGTTGAAGGTCAACCAGAAGGCAGCATACGCTTTGGCTGACCCTTGCCAGTACAGCAACCTGTTTCCCGGCATCCAGGAAGCCATAGCTGCTGAACAGTACCTGAAGGAGACTTGTGTTAGGGTCAGACCCGCTGCAGAATACCCACTCGTCACGGTCAGTGGAATACTCAGAGTTGTTATACTTGAAAATGTCCTGAAGGAATGCTTTTCATAGTGCATTTACAATGGCTGCAGAACCATTACAGTGGTCGCTATAGCAGAATTTCTGTCATGTGCAATGGCAGACTGCAGGTGATGACTTGAGGTGCTGTCATTTTTTCAATGCAAGCAACAGGGATTTACTTAATTGAAAGATGCAATAGCGTTTTAGTGTTTTGCACAGTGTTATATTAAAATAGGAATCCCTGGATCTGATGGCAGGTGAGAAAGTTAACGTGTTTTTTAGTTTATATTCGTTCTGTAATATCACAGAAATAATTCACGTTTGCCTGTTTAAAACCAGGTGACTCTCTGCTCTTGAATAATCCATCTTTTGCTGTACAGTTTTCCTCCTTGTTAAAGAGGAAAACAACATGTAGTTTGTCCTTGTTGCTGCGGTAAGCAGCAAAAAGTTGCTGTGCTTGCAGCCAGAGGTGGCAGAATCTTTCCATAAACTTTCATTGAAAACTGTGATTTAACATAAACACAACATTTGTGAAGACGCGTTGATGCCTAATAATAAAATATCCAAATTTTCCTGTCAGTTGTTGAAGTGGGACTTCATAAAAACTTAATCATCTGAATTAACATTTCACATTTGAATATTTTCAATTTAAGCTACATCTGGCTTGTTTCCTTGCCCCACAGCCAAATGAGGAGCGCAATATTCTAGATGAACATACAGGTTTTGGACCAAAAGAAGACCGGATTGAACCAGAGGTGAGAACCAGAACCTGCCCATTTGGGTTTTGTTTCTGAATTTTGATCCAATTTGAACCACATTTGGAATTACTGAAGGTCAGACATGAAAAAAGTGATGTGAGGAAAAAAAAAGTCGGGTCACAGGCAAAAGTCAACATTTTAGCCCTAATGTTTTTTTTTTTTAATAAAGGCATATTTAGAATGGCTACTTCAGTAAATCACTTAAGTGACAACCTATGTAGCCTATTAGTGTTTAATTGCCATCAGTGACATGAGGTGAGGCTCATGGCTGGTGAGGCACTGATTTCATCACAACCAGATTTACAAACATATGAACCACAGAGTAGCTCATTCACTGTTTGATTGGCAGCAGTTAACAGGTATGTTTAAAATCTCATGTCAGCAGTCTTTACCATACAAACTGTATCACACAAAAAGCACATTTAATAAAAAAAAAAAACATTATGAACTAACCTTTACTTATAAATGAAGCCCATGTACCGCTCCTTCTGAACAAAAGCATTGATGACTTGTAGAAGTCTTCCTTAGCTTCCTTCAGTTTTAAATTCTCTGTCAGGGAAGAAAGTCATCCTTCATCAGTCCTGTTCCAACTTTATGTTTGGAGCCTTTTCTGGCTTTGAATGGGAATGGTCGACCGCTCATGTCTGAGGAGACTTCTTTGTAAATTCTTCAGGCCAATATCCCATCTGAGTCCAGACATTGTCACAAGTTGAGAAAAGGAAGCAGAAAAAAGCAAGTTTCTTGTTGGACATCCACACAGACTTTTAGTGTGTTCCACCTCCGTTTGAAAAGAGCGGGTCTTCTGTCACGTAGCTCTGAAGCAAACCTTTTAACCCCAGTGTTGGTCTTCCTTTAATTATTACCTCCTGCTTCGATTGAAAGTCCAGTTTAGAAAATTGGTTTCAGTTTGGATGTGTAATCCCCATTCTGAAAGTAAAGGTCAGGCGAGAGGAAAAAATACAATGAATGGGCTGCTCTGTAGCTTGCTGTCACTATTCTGCAGCTGAGGAGCTTCTGCACGAAGAATCCCTGGATCACTAGTGCGCCCTACAATGAGGCAGGAGAACTGCGTGCCCTCACCTAGTGCCTCTTTTTGCAAGTGTTTTATGATCGCACAGCACACGAAACACGTTACGCACATATACAACTGTTGACAAAAAAAAAAACGCTGTACATTATGTACATCAGTTAAACTATTCAAATTTAAGTTCATAGACCCAAAGTGTTTGACCATTTTACGAGCGACATAGATACAGCATGCCAGCAGTTTGCCCAGTGATTGCGCTATTCAAGGTCAGGCACGGCTGGCTGCTGCCTCACCGCACGTCCCTGATTAGCATGTGTGTGGTTGGAGGATTGTGTCATGGTCAAACACAGTAGAACCGTATATTATGGTATCACTCTGAGTCACCCGTCTTATTTGTTGTATATTGTGAATGAATAAAAGTTACTTGTCGTGATTTAACATTTCAAACTACACTTACTGTCCTCTGTGCAGATGGAGCTGGAGAACACAGAAGAATCCAGTGGGATAGCAGCAGTGACACAAACTGAACCCACAGAAGAATCTGATTCAGAAGAATCAAAATCAGAAAAAGAGGCCATCTCAAAATCAACATCCGTTCTGCAGGGCACACTAACAGAGGAATGTGTTGAAGAACAGCAAGCAAAACCATCATCCACTGACGCAATTGACCAAGAAATGGAAACACTAAACAAAACTACTGCTGAATCAGAAGAATCAGAGATTTTCCCCAAAGAGCTAGGAATGGAACAGTCCAGACCCATGGAAGATATCAGATCATTAGTTGAGTTGAATGTGCAGATAACTCCAGCAGCTGATGCTGAACATACCGTCTGTATTTCTGAATCTCTGTCATCTCGTACAGAGACGAAGAAGCAAACGCCAACAGAAGCTTCAAGTGAGGCAGTAGTGCCAGAAGCAACAGACACAGAGAACCTTCTTTTCACAGTAGATACTGATGTAATACCATCAGAAACAGAGAACAACACCATTATTTCTGAAGACTAGATGCAGATTTTGTTTCTTCAGAAATTGCATCCATCATACATTCAGCAGCAGCAGCAGATGAAACTGCTGTTATTAAGGGGCTCACTTCAGACTCAAAGCCATCAGCAGCAACAGCTGCTGAGGAACTAGCCACTTTTGACCACGATTCTGTAGAGCTAGCCAAAAATTCAGCACTAGACACAATAATAGCACAGGAGCCACTGCCATCTCAAGATCCAGAGCATGGAAAAGAGAATGCAACACTCCAAGAAAAACCAGAGGAAAACCTCCAACCTGCTAAGGCAGAGATCTTAGTCCCAACAGCAGAGCCCTCAGAGGAGCAGGCTGATCCTGAGGGAGAGACAGCAGGCTGCGAGGAAGAGATAAATCTGGTAAAGGGCCTTTTTTGAAAACAATAGCAAAAATTCACTGTGTAACAGTACATTTAAGAAAAATACTGTACAGTGTCTGTAAAAAACTATATACAGTAGCTTATCTCCTTTATGATCTCAAAATGGTTAAAGCTGTACTTTATTTTTGCTAAAAATTACTTCATGTTGCAATCAAGTTATAAGGCACCTTTATTTCTGTCGTACAAAATTCAACAACAAACAAATCACACGATTTTTTTTGGCTGGTAAATTATTTATTTTGTGTGTGGGGGTCACTGAGAAATGGCTTAGTTCATCATCCCAAATTTGCTTCATTTCCATATACAATTTTGTACATTATGAGCCCCATTAAATAATTTTCAAAAATCCAAAATATTGGGTTCATGCTCTAAATAGGTTTCCTTCGCGAAGGGTCGAAAATAAGGGGGCATGGCACTTTTTTTTGCCGTGTACACTTACTTTCTTGCCAACTTTGAAGGGCCATACTTTTAAAAGTATAAGATCATACCTTGACCTTCACCTGTTACTGATTATCCAAATACCTTTATACAAGGCCCTTGGGGTCAGGAACGAAAGGGGTAATTTGGATGAAAATTTGGGTTTCAGCTACTGATAGCATCTAGCTGGGGACCAAAATTCATTTTCAAATCAGCATAGCCCTTTTCAAACCGCATAGTGCCCTTCAGGAATTTAAAAAATAAATGAATAAAATCGCACTTTGCTTCAGCAGCAAACTGCATGAGTTCACTGTAAGATTTTACAGACATCAAGGAGGAAGCGCATGCACAAACTTTTAAAGTTACCACAATCGTCTCTCACTAACTCATCTTGTCCAAAATATGTCCTGATATTATCCGTAGTTTTTCCCAACAGCGTATCTTGATGTCTGTGTATATTAACTGTCCATCAATCTTTCTGTTAACATTTATTTATTTATTTTGCACTTTGACTTCTTCACCTCCACAAAACTACTGCTCACATACAGTATACAGCTGGCAGTGCCCTTTAACTCTCAACCGGCATCCTGGGAAATGGCATCTTTTGTCACTTTTTCACAATTTTTTTCTGCTACATAATTTAGGGTTTTGTCCAAGGGACTACAATTTTAAGCAAGTTGTCATTTCATTTTTACAATAAAATTTGTGTGTGTGTACATATACATATATATACATACATATACATATATACATACATATACATATATATAATGTAAAAACAGTGTAAAAGCTCAAGGGGGGGTTTTCACATGCACTGCATGTAGCAATGAAATTGTCATTACCATTGAAGACAATGCAGATTTTATCTCAATATAAATATTTTCTCCTTGTAGGATTTCAATGAGCTGGATCTCGATACTTTGGACCTGGAAGACATCGACACCACAGATATCAACCTGGATGACGATTTCTTGAACGAATGACAACTTTTATAAACCAGATTTTTTGAAAGTAGCAAAAACCAAAAAGGGCTCCTTCACACATAACATGAAAGATGAAGAAACCGGAAGAAAATCCACGAACCAAAAAGGAAATGGGTAACCACGAAACATTCCACCTGCTGTCAGGAGGAACACACGTTCGGACAGGCATGCACAAAACCGTGGTGACGGAACTTTACCACTGTGCTACAATCACTGTCTTATAACAGGAGCGTAAAATGGCTAAAATCAACAAGGAGATAAATGCATTATTATTTTTTTTTTTTTTTTATTTCCACTCTTTTCATCTGTCATGGAAACTGCAATTTACATGGTGGAGGTGAAATCAGCCAGTTGGGGGGCTTCACACCATGCCGCGCGCTCATGGCCTCATGAGAGCGTGAGGACTGGACACTCCACATGCCTTTTGTGTTGGGGGAAGGGGGTGGACGACGACGACACACTCCACACATCATTTGGGGGGGTGACACCTGCCGAGATGGGATTTGAATGAGCACTCGCAGGGCATCCACTGTCTTTTGGCCACTTGTGTGTGCGAATGTTGTAGCGACAGCTGTACGAGGCGTTTGAGGTGGCTCAGATTCTTCATGAATGGCACACAATTCTCCTTTGTGCACTAGTCAGCTTCAATCGTGTTATGTGTGATGGGGCCCTAAGATAAAGTAAACATAATACAGAAAGTTTGTGTTTTTGCAAATACGGGATACATGTTTTCAATTAATTGTGGAATGTTGCCTCTTAAAACTCAAAATCATAAACCACTACATGATAAAGTTGGTGTCAGTTTCTAATATTCATAAAGGTATTTTCCATTGTGTTTCTTAAATCTAGGTGTCTTACGTTCTGACAGTCACATATTTACATTATGATGGAAGAGAATTACTTTTTACTCAACGTTCTTCTTGAATCTCACATGGCAGAAGTTGATCAATTTGATTATTTTTGGCATTCCTGAACTGGAATTTTTACTTAAAAATTTAACTAATTCAGACAGCAATTCAATTTTTTTTTGTGTTGGAAAGGGGCAACCTGTATAGTATGTACTACAAAAATGATATTATGAAGGCAGAGTACAGGATGGAAAATTTTTAAAAATCTGCATTTGGTTGTACTTTTACATCTATTACAATGTTGGATTTAATGTCTTCATAAACCATTGACTTTTGTGGTGTGTACCTAGTCATTTGACAGAGCCGTTAATGCTAAAACTGCTTTTAATACATCAAAAACATTGTTTAATATGAAATCCATGTTGCTGTTGCAGGGATGTTGAAGAGGTTACAGATCATATTTTCTCTCTCTTTCTTATAGCACATGCAGTGGACTCTGTTCTCAGTCCTGTGTGTTCATCCACGCCTCAACAAACTAACTTTCGATCCAGTTTGGACCAACCTTGGTGGAACAAATGAAGGCCAGCCAAGGACAAATTAATTTTGAGACCAATCGGTTAAAAGACCATGCCACAGGCCAAGGTCAAAATATGGGTCCAGTGCTTATGGAGGGGATATGCAGAACAGCTGTGTCCAAGAAATAAAGTCATAAAGCCTTTCTATTGGGCTGACCCTGAAAGTTCAAACTGTTTAACTCAGTTTGGGGCCAGTACAGATCAAACATGGTGGAAGGGGTGTGTGTTAGTCAAGAATAAAGTGAAAAATTTTGTCAAGAAATAAACAATTACCAAGTCACACGAAGACTCGGTTATGAGTTATGTGTATGAGAACTTGAATAATACCCACCAGGCCTTGCTGTATTTTACAACAATTCCCACAATAATAGTAAAAAAACAGGCATTTTACAATGTAATTTATTTTCTGTATATTAGTCAGTTAACATGACACATTTTTCACTCAGCGCTTCAATTGAAACTCGTACATGAACAATCAGAAAAGCTTTTTGGGTAAGGGAGACATACTCTGCCAATTTTCCTTGCGCCTCCCAGTCAGGAAGCAACTTTTATTTAAGGAGCAAAGCAGGTGTGATCAGACCTGTGAGTGGACAATTCGAGTGTGCTCCTCTGGTTGTGTGTAACATTCCTCACTGACAAAGAATTAAAAGGTTTCTGTGTGGGGGTGGAGAGCTAGGCGGTAGAAGTCTTAACATCCATCTGTTCATACGACTGCAGGGCCAATTCAATGTAGCCTGACCTCTGGGACTCTTTCTGGGCAAAGATCTGCAGACAGAAAGGTTAAAGGTCAGGACAATTGGAGAGGATGGGGGGGGAAAACCTTTTTTTTGTTTGTTGGGGTTAGGTGCTCTGTAAGTCATTAAAATAACCATTTTAAATTGTGACACAGATTACAAAGTGTGTTCACCAAATAAGCAAATGTACAACAGTAATGAAAAGTGAGATTCTTTCACAGCAACGCAGCAGACCGACATTCTATCAGCTGCTGTCCCTTCATGTTAAACGGCTTTCATTCCAAGTGTCTCACTGTACTGATTCCAGACTAAGAGCCTGTGAGGTCTAATAGGAGCTGATGTGTCCTGAGTGTGACCTGGCAGTTCCCACAGTGGAGAAAAATTCAAACACACACACAGGAAACCTTAGATGAAATGGACCCCGTGTGACCTCTGAAGAGCTGCGCTATGTTCCTAATTAACCTGAGGGCCACTACTTTAATTATCTGCACAAATACTGGATGCATTACTGCTGGGGTTTGTCTTTTTCTGCACAGAGCTGAATGAATACTAAATAATAAACTAGCTGACTGATTTGTTCTCACCTTTAGCAGGTCAGTGCCAGTGGCCTGCTGGCTGGCAGCCTCCTGAGCCGACTCACTCTGGGGGTAAACCTTGTGGAACAGATCGACAAGGCTCACCGCATCCTGGAGCCTGACAACACAAACAAACACGCACAAGTTTACCAGCAAGCACAGTGATAGCGCAAGTGACTACAACCCCTGGCAATAATTATGGAATAACCGGCTTCGGAGGATGCTCATTCAGTTGTTTAACTTTGTAGAAAAAAAGCAGATCACAGACATGACACAAAACTAAAGTCATTTCAAATGGCAACTTTCTGGCTTTAAGAAACAGTATAAAAAAAAAATCAGGAAAAAACAATTGTGGCAGTCAGTAACGGTTACTTTTTTAGACCAAGCAGAGGGAAAAAAAATATGGACTCACTCAATTCTGAGGAAAAAATTATGGAATCACCCTGTAAATTTTCATCCCCAAAACTAACACCTGCATCATATCAGATCTGCTCGTTAGTCTGCATCTAAAAAGGAGGGATCACACCTTGGACAGCTGTTGCACCAAGTGGACTGACATGAATCATGGCTCCAACACGAGAGATGTCAATTGAAACAAAGGAGAGGATTATCAAACTCTTAAAAGAGGGTAAATCATCATGCAATGTTGCAAAAGATGTTGGTTTTCACAGTCAGCTGTGTCTAAACTCTGGACCAAATACAAACAACATGGGAAGGTTGTTAAAGGCAAATATACTGGTAGACCAAGAAAGACATCAAAGCGTCAAGACAGAAAACTTAAAGCAATATGTCTCAAAAATCGAAAATGCACAACAAAAAAATGAACGAATGGGAGGAAACTGGAGTCAACGTCTGTGACCGAACTGTAAGAAACCGCCTAAAGGAAATGTGATTTACATACAGAAAAGCTAAACGAAAGCCATCATTAACACCTAAACAGAAAAAACAAGGTTACAATGGGCTAAGGAAAAGCAATCGTGGACTGTGGATGACTGGATGAAAGTATTCAGTGATGAAGGATGTCTGGGGATGATTAAATCATTTTTCAAGTGATAATGCATCTTGCCATAGAGCAAAAACTGTGAAAACATTCCTTGCAAAAAGAGGTTTACCTTCTTAGCTGTTGGGGGTCATAAATATAATTCGTTTAAGCATCTGATTCTGTTATGCCCGTGATGCTACGTATTGTCAAGGTCATAAAAATGGAAATCACCTATGTTACCTTGTCACTGTTTATAGGCCTTCTGGCCCGTACAACCCCTGGCAAAAATTATGGAATCACCCTGTAAATTTTCATCCCCAAAACTAACACCTGCATCAAATCAGATCTGCTCGTTAGTCTGCATCTAAAAAGGAGTGATCACACCTTGGAGAGCTGTTGCACCAAGTGGACTGACGTGAATCATGGCTCCAACACGAGAGATGTCAATTGAAACAAAGGAGAGGATTATTAAACTCTTAAAAGAGGGTAAATCATCACGCAATGTTGCAAAAGATGTTGGTTGTTCACAGTCAGCTGTGTCTAAATTCTGGACCAAATACAAACAACATGGGAAGGTTGTTAAAGGCAAACATACTGGTAGACCAAGGAAGACATCAAAGCGTAAAGACAGAAAACTTAAAGCAATATGTCTCAAAAATCGGAAATGCACAACAAAACAAATGAACGAATGGGAGGAAACTGGAGTCAACGTCTGTGATCGAACTGTAAAAACCGCCTAAGGAAATGGGATTTACATACAGAAAAGCTAAACGAAAGCCATCATTAACACCTAAACAGAAAAAAACAAGGTTACAATGGGCTAAGGAAAAGCAATCGTGGACTGTGGATGACTGGATGAAAGTCATATTCAGTGATGAATCTCGAATCTACATTGGGCAAGCTGATGATGCTGGAACTTTTGTTTGGTGCCGTTCCAATGAGATTTAAAGATGACTGCCTGAAGAGAACATGTAAATTTCCAGTCATTGATGATATGGGGCTGCATCTCAGGTAAAGGCACTGGGGAGATGGCTGTCATTACATCATCAATAAATGTACAAGTTTACGTTGATATTTTGGACTTTTCTTATCCCATCAGTTGAAAGGATGTTTGGGGATGATGAAATCATTTTTCAAGATGATAATGCATCTTGCCATAGAGCAAAAACTGTGAAAACATTCCTTGCAAAAAGACACATAGGGTCAATGTCATGGCCTGCAAATAGTCCGGATCTTAATCCAATTGAAAATCTTTGGTGGAAGTTGAAGAAAATGGTCCATGACAAGGCTCCAACCTGCAAAGCTGATCTGGCAACAGCAATCAGAGAAAGTTGGAGCCAGATTGATGAAGAGTACTGTTTGTCACTCATTAAGTCCATGCCTCAGAGACTGCAAGCTGTTATAAAATCCAGAGGTGGTGCAACAAAATACTAGATGTGTTGGAGCGTTCTTTGTTTTTCATGATTCCATAATTTTTTTCCTCAGAAATGAGTGATTCCATATTTTTTTCCCTCTGCTTGGTCTAAAAAAGTAACCGTTACTGACTGCCACAATTTTTTTTCCTGATTTCTATAGTGTTTCTTAAAGCCAGAAAGTTGCCATTTCAAATGACTTTAGTTTTGTGTCATGTCTGTGATCTGCTTTTTTTCTACAAAATTAAACAACTGAATGAACATCCTCCGAGGCCGGTGATTCCATAATTTTTGCCAGGGGTTGTTATTCATTTCTGATTCAAGTTTAAGCACTGATCAAACATTTATATGGGACAAATTTGAGCAAGAAAGTATAAACAACATTTGTCAGGCATCAAACCTAAAAATCAAATCAATGTTATTTATATAGCGCCAAATCACAACGAACAGTTGCCCAAGGCGCCTATTGTAAGGCAAGGCCATACAATAATTACGGAAAAACCCCAACGGTCAAAACGACCCCCTGTGAACAAGCACTTGGCAACAGGGGAAGGAAAAACTCCCTTTTAACAGGGTAAGTGTGTGTATATGTATATATATGTGTACGTATGTTGATGGATATATATATATATATATATATATATATATATATATATATATATATATATATATATATATTTATATCAGTTTAGGTGTGTAGGAATCTATGTGTATATGTGGCAAAGGGTATTACTGGTTGTGGGGAAGGGGTAGGGATAAATAAGCTGATGCTTCACCCTACCCCTTTTCGGACATGTTGGGTACACAGTAGGAACTTTTTTGTTGGTGTCTTTACTGATCTATCTTGTAATTGTTGTTGTATCAAATGTTCGAAATAAATAGTTTCATTCATTCATTCATTCATTCATTCATTCATTCAATACACCACAAAGGGTGATTCTTAGACTACGGGCACTTATTATGTCCTTTGATCATATTGTATGAAAAACAGGAAAAAAGGGGAAATTTCACACTTTTATAATTATCTTTACAATGAAAGTGTGTTAAGAAATTTGTTCTAGTAGTCTATGATGACTTTTTCACCTTTTTTCAGCATCATTATATGCAAATATTGCCATTTTGTGCTTGTCCCACACCCAGACTTTTGTTCTTCAATGATAAAATGAATGGTAAAGAAACGTTTTTTCTAATGTTTTAAAATATCTCTGAATAAAATATCAGTAAAATAATCAAAACATAATTGGGGTATTCAATGTCATACAACTGTTGTAATTTTTTTTAAACAAAATGTAGTTGTCCCACACTATTGCCGTAATTTCCACCACAACACTGTAATGTCCCTAAACAGTTTGTATGAAAGATTGTTTGGGTAGTTTCTATGGAGATAAACAGTGACATCAGAGCACATGTATATAGCGCCAAATCACAACAAACAGTTGCCCCAAGGCGCTTTATATGTAAGGCAATAGTGTGGTGGAAATTACATTTACAAGGCCAATAGTGCCTGTAGTTAAAGAATCACCCAAAGACAATATATTTAATGTTCAAACTGATCAACTTTATTGTTTTTGTGCAAATATTTGCTCATTTTGAAATGGATGGCTGCAACACGTTTAAAAAAAGCTGGGACAGTGGTATGTTTACCACGGTGATACATCACCTTTCCTTCTAACAACACTCAATAAGCATTTGGAAACTGAGGACACAAATTGTTGAAGCTTTGTAGGTGGAATTCTTTCCCATTCTTGCTTGATGTATGACTTCAGTTGTTCAACAGTCCGGAGTCTCTGTTGTCATATTTTGCACTTCATAATGTGCCGCACATTTTCAGTGGGTGACAGGTCTGGACTGCAGGCAGGCCAGTCTAGCACCTGCACTCTTTTACTACAAAGCCACGCTGTTGTAACATGTGCAGAATGTGGCTTGGCAATGTCTGACTGAAATAAGGAGGGACGTCCCTGAAAAATACGTTCCTTGGATGGCAGCATGTGTTGCTCCAAAATCTGAATGTACCTTTCAGCATTGATGGTGCCATCACAGATGTGTAAGTTGCCCATGCCATGGGCACTAACATACCCCCATACCATAACAGATGTTGGCTTTTGAACTTAGTGCTGGTAACAATCTGGATTGTCTTTTTCCTCTTTTGTCCAGAGGACACAACGTCCATGATTTCCAAAAAACAATTTGAAATGTGGACTCATCGGACCACAGCACACTTTTCCACTTTGCGTCTGTCCATTTCACACGAGCTCGGGCCCAGAGAAGGCGGCAGCATTTCTGGATGTTGTGAGTATGGCTTTCACTTGCATGGTAGAGTTTTAACTTGGCACTTGTAGATGCAGCGACAAACTGTGTTAACTGACAGTGGTTTTCTGAAGTGTTCCTGAGCCCATGAGGTAAGATCCTTTACACAATGATGTCTGTTTTTAATGCAGTGCCGCCTGAATGATCGAAGATCACGGGCATTCAATGCTGGTTTTTTAGCCTTGCCGCTTATGTGTAGAAAGTTCTCCAGATTCGCTGAATCTTCTGATCATATCATGGACTGTAGATGATGGAATCCCTAAATTCCTTGCAATTGAATGTTGAGAAACACTCTTCTTAAACTGTTGACTATTTTTTTCACAAATTTGTTCACAAAGTGGTGATCCTTACCTCATCTTTGCTTGTGAATGGCTGAGCCTTTTGGGACGCTCCTTTTAACCAATCATGACACTCACCTGTTTCCAATTAGGTGTTCTTTAGGTGAGCATTCATCAACTTTTCCAGTCTTTTGTTGCCCCGTCCCAACTTTTTTTGAAAACGTGTTGCAGGCATCCATTTCCAAAATGAGCAAAATATTTGCACAAAAACAATAAAGTTTGTCAGTTTGAACATTAAATATCTTGTCCTTTTGGTGTATTCAATTGAATATAGGTTGAAGAGGATTTGCAAATCATTGTATTCTGTTTTTATTTACATTTTACACAATGTCCCAACTTCATTGGAATTGGGGTTGTAATCAAACTATACCTTTTGGAATATTATGATCAGACAAATAATATGGTATAGTTTTCAATATGTTTGGAGCATCTTTTAATTTTGACCCCTGTGTAATTATTCAATTGACCCCTACATGGCTACCAATTGAAAATTCAAGTGACCAATCTTTTTTTTTTTTTTTAGAACAGTAATGTCTAAGGAGTATTTGTGCTGAATTTGGTGCTTGTATCACCATTTGAAGGACTGTTTTGGGTTATCTGCTGGACTAAAAATGAGTAACAAAATGTACCAGTCTACATATCATAACGTTATCTTTCTTCTCTGCGTGCAGCCTCTGCATTTGGACATTAGGCGGAGCCTGACAGTTCGGTCAGATCGGGTTAAGAGTGTGGATCTGCATCCCAGTGAGCCGTGGATGTTGATGAGCCTCTACAGTGGCAGTGTGATGATTTGGAACCATGAGACACAGGTCACATGTTTGTCATCTTTTCACTTGTTTGGCTGTTTTATCACTTATTGATCCTCCCCCCCACACACATCGTTTTCTCAAGTAGATGTGATGTTCAATGTGTTTGGGTCTTGTGTCCACAGATAATGGTGAAAACCTTCGAGCTCTGTGACCTTCCCGTCAGAACAGCCAAGTTCATAGCCAGGAAACATTGGGTTGTTGCTGGAGCCATAAGTAATATTTCAGAAGATGCATTATGGGGCATGAAAGGTACAGTTCAAATTCCTGATACTTCTTGATTTGTTACTGATACAAGATGGAGAATCAACTAAAGGCAAAAACCTTTGAGTGCTCCTAAGTGCTATTTCATCAATAAAAATCACTATTTTCAAACCACCAAAGAGGAAGTTAAGGTCTAAGGCCTTTGGGATTTTAAGATTTAAGTCATGAAAATAATGTTCTTTGCACCACTATAATTGTATTCCATAACATTTAAATAATGGAATCATAATATGATATTGTCAATATGATCTAAATTTATGCTGTCTGGAAACAATCTAAATTTCTCCCCCTGAAGGGGAAAAAAAGTGATCAGACACCATGACCTACATTTAGTAGTGTTATCAATCACATGGGGGCTTTCCCTGACTTCCATGAAGGATGCTGGGAAACACACAGTGACAGACAATCAGAGTAAAGAAAGGCAGCGTGGATGTCAGCTGGCTTCTTGCTTGAATAAAATAAACCAAGATGGCAGAAAACGCTCTGAAACAACTTATTTCTGTATAAATGTGGTTTCTCATCTATTTTGTAAATGTTAGTGAGAAATTAACACTTCTAAACCTATACACACTGTTTTTGAAACCAAATACATCTCTGAAGTGATTTACAAGAGATCCTATGGATGTTAGCGTGCACATCCCGGGAATGTGCATCTAACAAGCGTGTCAGGTCAAAGGTAATTTCAAAACTTCACACATGTTCACACGCAGTTCCTCTGTAGATGGCGTTAAAAGGAAAAGATAATATTTATTAAGCAATTCCCCTTATAAATATGTTTCCCTTCAGAAAAATGAGCTGTAATTTTACTAAACGTTACAAAAATAAATCTACATCATAATGCTTGGATTTTGGTAGAAACTAAATTTTGTCAGTTTTGTGAAATTTGAAAGGCCGTTTAGCTTTAAGAAACAGAGTAGATTTAAGGAATAATATTACATATTCAGTAAAGATTCATCTGTTTTCAAAAACCTATGTGAAAACTCATATTTACACCATAATTATCTAATATTTAAATCTGTGTGTCTGTTGTATGTTAGTCAGTGATTCAGTCTGTCATTGGCATTTATACACAGATCCACTATCAATCTAATAACGTGTAATTTTAGCAGAAAATTTGGAGGGTCAGTCTTTGTCTTTCTGCTTGCTTAGTTTGTGTTGTACAACATGTTTAGGATCAAATCCACTTATGATTGTTGTGAAAGTGTAGTGACACGGACCCACAACAGGGGGCGCAAATGAACGGTCAATAGATGAGCCAAAAAGTAACAATTTAATGTTGTGAAGGTGCACAACGAATATACAGACAATCTCAAAATCTGATAACAGTCAATCCACAAAGGTGACGTGTGGGCAGGCTCGAGGATAGAAGACGTCTGTCCTGAGAAGAGCCGGAACCACACGATTTCCGCCGCCACCGAACCTGGTGAATACTGGAGCCGCCAAGTCCCGAATTCCCAGGTGATCACCGTCCCCGACTGTCGGATCTGGTACTGCTGGCGAAGAGCAAAAGACAGTCAAGTGTGGGTGTGTGTACACCCCGTAACAACAATGGTGGGAATGCCACCTCCACCTCTAACACACACTCGTGCAGCGTCTGTGTAACCACTTATCTCAATCTGCAGGCTGAGAAGGTTACCTCCATAGAAGTACGATATCTCGGCGATGAGGTGGAGATGACGTCTCGGTTTTATGGAGTGAGATGATGACGTATGAATGAGTGACAGCTGTCAGGAAATAATGAGTGACAGCTGTCACACCCGGCTGTGTCCGTGGCGGCAGCGCCCTCTCGTGCCTGAAGCCCGCACTTCAGGCAGGGCGCCCTCTGGTGGTGGGCCAGCAGTACCTCCTCTTCTGGCGGGCCACACAACAATGATTTCTTTTGTCTTTCCCAGGATGACTTGCTAATCCATGCTCTGATTACAATACTATGGAGAGAGTTTGCATGTTTGAAGCCCACTGTGACTACATACGCTGCTTGGCTGTCCAACCCCACACAGCCCTACATCCTTACCAGCAGCGGTAGGACTTAAGCTGCATATACTGTATACGTGCAAAGTGTCACTGCCAAACACTATAAGAACCAACGCTATCGATGCACGCTCATCAGTGTGATTATGTGCACTCATTATTTTAGATGACATGTTGATCAAGCTGTGGGACTGGGAAAAAAAGTGGACGTGCACTCAGGTGTTTGAGGGACACAATCACTACGTCATGCAGATTGATTTCAATCCAAAGACAACAACCAGTTTGCCAGCGCTTCCTTGGACAGAACTGTTAAGGTACATACACACACACAAAAAAATTGTGCACTAATTTTAACCCCCATTTTGCCCATCAGAGGGCTCAGGGCCCTTTTTTGAAGGAAGTTGGTTAAAGCTCACCTGAAATTAAATTAAATTACATGGAATACATTTAATGAATGAGAAAAAGATGAAAAAGCACACAATCAGGTGAGTTATTTGTAATATATTTTTATTTTTTATTGAAATTGGCATTCTAGCAGCCGGTCTGCTCTGTGTCAGCCTGATCCATCAGATCTCAGAAGCTAAGCAGAGCAAGATCTGGGCAAGTGCACACACACACACACGGACAGGCTGCCCCCAGGTTGAAACGGAACATCAGATCATAACACGCAGCAGGTGATCTCACTGTCACGTCACCCACATGAGCTCTGTTCCACATGACGCAGTGTCCTGCGGTGCGCCATCCACAAGACACACCTATCGGCGGACACGCGCACGCAGCCAGCTTGAGACGCCGCCAGAAGATGTGGACATCAATGAGATGAGCGAACTGCTTCTCATTCATGTCATTTCATGATTACGTCAGTGACCATGGATCATCTACAGAGGAACAGACGGATCATACTTGTATTGCCCGCTTGATAAAAGGTATTTAATGCAATGCGATGTTTTGTATATGCAGCGTTGTTTAAATTTTTTTAAAATACGTCCATGTGCTTCCTGATGTCAGGCAGTTTTCAGCACCCTTTCCAGGACAGTAATGGTAGCTCACTTGGTAAAGTGATGGACTAGTAATCAGTAAAGTGCAGGTATGAATCCTATGGGTGGTATGTTCTGTTTTCTATCCTTTTTTTTTTTCTTCTTCTCCCTCACATAAGCAGCGCAGTGTGGTCCCACAGGTACCAGCTAGTTTTAATTTTTTTATTTATTCCACAAAAGTGGCGCGATGTGCTGCACCTGGCACTGTGTTCCTGCTCGAAAGACACCAGCATGTGCACGAACTCTCGCATCGGGATTGTGCACGCTTACCCTTCAGCACGATGTTTCGTGGTGGGCTAATTTCGAACTGTTTTGCACTGTTTCGCCGTAATTGACCGCACTGCTTAGAGCAAGGGGCCCTAAGCAGTGGCTTTCATCTGGCGACTCTACCATACAGACCTGATTATTGGATTGCTGCAGAGATGGTTGTCGTTCTGGAGGTTCTCCTCTGTCTACAGAGGAATGCCGGAGCTCTGACAGAGTGACCATTGGGTTTTTGGTCACCTCCCTTTTGCCCTTGATCACTCATTTTAGACAGGCAGCCAGCTCTAGGAAGAGTTCTGGTGGATCCAAACTTCTTCCATTTTACAGATGATGGAGGTCACTGCCCTCATTGGGACGTTCAAAGCAACCAAAATGTTTCTGTACCCTTCCCCAGATTTGTGCCCCGAGGCAATCCTGTGTCAGAGGTCTACAGACAATTCTTTTGACTTCATGCTTGGTTTGTGCTCTGACATGCACTGTCAACTGTGGGACTTAATATGTAGACAGGTGTGTATCTTTCCAAATCATGTCCAACAACTGAATTTACCCCAGGTGGACTCCAATTAGCTTTAGAACATCTTAAGGATGATCAGTGAAAGCAAGAGGCATCTGAGCTCAATTTTAAGCTTCATGGAAAAGACTGTGAATACTTATGTACATGTGATTAGGGATTTTATATATATAAATTTGCCAAAATCTAAAATAAAACACCTTTTTTCACAATGTTAGTATGGGGTATTGTGTGTAAAAGTTTGAGGAGGAAAAATCAATTCTATCAGGCGTGGCACAAACAGGGTGGACACAAATGCAAGCTCACATGACTGATAGAGTTCAAAAGGTTTAATAAGTGCAACAAGCAGGAGGTCGGTACACTGGCAATCCAGCAGTGAGGCAAAGGTAGCAGAATGAGACGTAGTTCAAAAAACAGGCACAGGTCAGAAAACACGGTGTATTGGCTATCAGAGGCAAAGGCAAACCAAGGTCAAAACCGAGGCAAAGTCAGGATACAAGCAGGCAAAAACGGAGCAAGGTACAAAGGTTGGAAAGTGACAAAATCAGCAATCTGGCAGTGAGCTGTGAGACTGTGAGGGCTTAAATAGGGAGCAGGTTAATCAAGGTGTAATGAAGTGCCGGTGTGTGGAAGGTTCTCGAAGGGGGTGTGGCCAGGGAAGACAAGAGTACGTGCAAGAGAGTGCAATGAGAAGAAAAGCAAGCGGACTGGGGCAAGATAATCAGTGACAGAAAAAACCAACGGTGAAAATGTGGCTGCTCAAGACAAACCATAATTAATGTGACCAAAACAAAAAGGGGCAAAGCTAGGAAATAATGTGACTAGTCTAAAAGCGGAACCACAAAGAGATCAATGACTGTAATAAGAACTAGAACAGAACTGATGCTCATTAACGTATAAAAGTAAATGCAATAACCAAATAAAAAGATGACAAACATAAACTATAACTACACCGAAGATAAATGAAACCGAACGACAAAACCAGAGACTACAAATAATGCACTAAATAATACAAAATAACTGATAAACAGAGAATGCAATAAATAACAAACAGAACACAATCAGATAAGAAACACTGAAGATAAATAACAACCCATACAATAAATGTGATAAACAGAACTAAACTAAGACTAAAGTAACTTCCAGGGACCAATTCATGACAGAAACTAAGGCAGAACTGCTACGAATGGCAAAATGAGATACACAGAAGATAAATGAAACAAAACCAATAATAAACTGAGTATGACCATGAACAACCTGAAATGACATGAAAAACAACACTGAAGGCTCAGAGCACAGAGGTGGAAAAGAGTCCAGAACTATAACAACTGGCTCTAAAGGGCCAGATCATGACAATTTCATCCATTTTGGAATAAGGCTGTAACATAAAAAAAGTGGAAAAAGTGTGGTGCAGTGAATACTTTCTGGATGCACTGTGAGCCCACTGGCGCGTATCCACAGGACCTGTAACATATATCAGATGAGCGTCTATGATGGACCAGATTGCTGGTATCTGGTTATAGTAGCTGGGTGGACTGGGACAATGCAGGTGAAGTTTCTTGTCCAAGGCCATAGACAGGTACAGTGAATGGGAATCAAACCCAGGTCTTGTATTGGTTGCCATACATGTCAACCCCTTGAGGGTCCACCTGTATAACCAAGTGAGAAAATCCATAAAATCAACACAAAATCCTTATAACCTCCAAATCGCACCAAAATCAGTTTTATTACAGTACACACAACTGCATAGCGGTATCACGTAACTGGGTTTTTGTCCACATATTATGAGTTGCCACAATGACATTAAAGTCAGGATCATTAGTATTTCCTCCACAGTTGAATTTCAAACAATAGAGAATCTAGTATTCATGCGTCAAGCTGAATTTTATAGAACTGAATGTGTCAAATTAGTTATTTTTTACAAAAATAAGAACTGTGTGTCACTAATGGAAATACATTAATAAAATCATGAAAATAAATTGAATATATGAACAAAATAAAACATACCTCAGAACTTCATCAAGTGTATCGAAAATCGCCCCCGCCAGTGCCGACGTTGCAGACGGACATGTCAGTGATGCTCGACTTCGCCCTCGACTTCGATGGGTATTGATAAGATTTTATCGATACATTATCGATTCCGCTTATCAGTCTGATTCCTTATCGATACCTCTTGTGATTTTTTTTTGTGTACTAAAAGTAGGCTTTACAGGTTTCTATGTCAGCGGGTCAAGAGCTTTTTCTTATTGTGCACCAGCTCTGTGGAACGGTCTTCCTGTGACCGTGAGGCAGTTGGAGTCTGTGGGCATTTTTAAGTCAAGCCTTAAAGCCTATTTTTATTCTCTTTCTTATGAATAGTTTTTTTTTATTTTTTTGTTTTTATCTGTTTTTTTTACTTATGTTTTAATTGTATTGAATTATTTATTTATTTTTTATGTTGAACTGTTCTATATGAGGTGCCTTGAGATGGCTTTTATTGTGATTTGGCGCTTTATAAGCCAATTAAATTGAAATTGAATTGAACAACATTTTATTGAGTCTTAATTGTTCTCTGCCCTGTGAAGCGATAATGTAGTGCAACGCCTAAGACAAATTTCCCTAATGGGACAATAAAGTTGACCGTGACCTTGAACCTCCTAGGGCTTGGCATCCACATATGTGGACATGACGTTTTTGGTTGTCTAAACCATAATACTAAGTTTTGTTTCATGAGAACCTTCTGGTCTTAGGAGGTTAAAGTAAATAAATATGAAATTGGTCACTGGATCCTTAAACTTTGGACATAATAAACTCTACATGGTGGATCCTTGATCTCTGGACATAAATAGAAATAAAATCTGTAGTTTTTGTCAAAAAGCATTTCCTTTCAGACATTTTGGCATGAATGTCTTTCCATATATCTGAGCTCAGCTCTTACAGCTGGCTGTGCTGTATGTCAGCATCAGTTTAATTCATAAAGAACACAGCGCGTCTCATTTTGGGAAGAAAAAAAAATGTTTTAGTCGATTGTAGTTTATTTTCTGTATTACAAGCGTTTGGAAAGAGGTGTCATTTTATTTAAAGCGGCAATTTTATGTCAACGGAACGGAGGACGATTCTCGGTTTCTTGAGTACAACATGACAAGAGTCCCAGTTAGTGACTTAATCCACACAAAAGCGACTCACGATATTTTAATGGCTTTGAGAGGAGTTAAGAAGCGGACTTGCCGTTTCTGAAGAGCAGCGAATCAAAGCATTGCTTCAATGGCTCACGCATCAAGTGGAGTCGCGCTGCAGAAACGGTTGATTACAGACCCGCTGCAGACCAAACCCTGAATATCCGTAAGACTTTATTTTGTACGTCCGTATGACTCTGAAACTCGGAAAAATCCGTATCATTTACGGACAATCCGTACAGGTTGACATGTAAGGTTGTCCAACTTCTGTCCCACTCAATGGGACAAGACCATGTTTTTGAGACAAGGACCACAGGAGATGCCACACTAAGACACCTACACTTCAGCTTTGATAATGTAAGATAAAAAACTGTTCACTCTGGCTCAAATATGTAACTGTGGTGCACTCTGTCTGCTGAGCTCTGACGTGGACATAAAGTGAGTCAAAATTTTCCTTTTCTGTAAGTTGACTGTGTGATTAGTGTTGTAATATGTTTTTAAAATAACAGCACATCTCAACAGTCTACATTTTTGTTTGCAGTACATCATTCAAATCCACATCGATTTGTGGTGCCGTCCTCCAGCCTCCATGGGCAGAAAGAAAACTAATCACCACAGAAGTGAAACTGTGAAGGGAAGCAAAATCAAGACTCTTGACGGCATAATGCAGTCTGCAGCCTCACCACATTATTGACACAGATTCTCCACACTGTAGCTTTACACATATTCTACCATAGTATAAATTAATTTGATTAAAAATGAACAACTTAGTTTAACATTGCAACAGAATTATTTAACTCTGTTTGGAGTGTATCAAATGCAGTTCCTGCAGAGTATTTTATCCTACAACATAATAAGCCATTTCAGCATCTCAGTGCACGCGGTGCATGCTGCGCGGGGTCAAAGTCCACAACTACCACAAACACATGATAAGGGCTGACAGCAGTGAATATTGAAGATTCTGAGCACTGAAAGTTGACATTTTGAAAGAATTTTGCAAAAAATGGGCTACAAAGTAGGTGGGAAGCAGAAGAAAAAAACGTGGCCCCATGTTTTGCACTCACACTACGCTTGTCTTCTTTATACAACTAAAGAAGATGAATGGGAGCTGTTAAGACTGTAAGTCTTTACTGACGGCTGCCAATTGACAATTCCCAATCTGTTACAACTGTCAGACTGTTGATTAAAACGAGACATCTTCAACAAGAAGCCCCCCTGCATGTGGTTATGAGGCGTATCTCATTGCGGCTGACTGCACCTTACTTTTAGAACAACACGGCCTTTGGCAAGTACGGTGCAGTTATGCTCTGTATTTACACAATGTGAGTGTTGGGTGTGAAAAATGACACATGCGTTGGTTGCACACTGCCAGTTACACTTGTGTCACACTGCTTGCTGCTTTGTGGTAGGTGGAAGCTCTGGAACAGAGAGTGTCAATCATCTCAACAATTTCCAAATTTTCTCACACTAAATGTTAACCGGTGCTTTAAAAAATAGGTTGTTTCAGATGCTCTGTCATAAATGTCTTTATTATGCACAGTTGGACTCAGACTGCTGCTTCTGTTCGCGTGTTGCAGGTGTGGCAGTTGGGGCTCTAATACCTTCCCAATTTCACTCTGGAGGGTCATACCAAGGGAAGTGAACTATGTTGACTACTATCATGGAGGAGACAATAAACCCTACCTCATATCAGGAGCTGATGACCATCGGGTGAAAATCTGGGATTATCAGGTACAAAAAATAAATAAATGAACCCGTGATACATTGATTTATTTTGGGTCAACGTGTGTGTGAAAATGCATTTATTGCTAAGTAATCAGAGTTCTATGATTACTAGTACTAGTGGTACAAGTGCAGTTGTACAGACTTTGTGGGAGGAGGAGGGGCATGGGTTTTTTAAAGAAACATTGGATCAAGATTTTTGATTAGATTAGATAGAACTTAGTGATCCCTTGCGGAGACTCCCTCAGGAAAAATTGAGGTTCCAGCAGCATTGTATAGCAGCACAGAGGGTAAGAAGCACACAGAGTATCAAAAGTGAAAGTAAAAAGAAAAACAGATTGCAAATATAAATACCAGACAACTGATCAATACTGGTTTACTGGCTACTACTGTTCTTCTCCTTCCTGTACCCTGTGTTCCTGTTACTCCTCCTTTGTTGCAAAGGTTTTGGATATTTTTCTGCCTGTAAATATTTAGCCCTAATGTTAACCCTTTAAAATAAGGATATGTTAATTATATTAGTTAATACAATAGCAATAAGCGTTATATAAGAGGTTAATTAAGAGTTAATTGTGTGTTTATTGGTCATTTCTTAATGGTAAGTAAGTCTCTTCAGTTGCTCCCTTGTTTTTGCACTTGGGATCGCCACAGGAGATCTAATGAGGATCTAAAGGTTGATTTTGGCACAAGTTTTACACCGGATGCCTTTCCTGACACAACTCCACATTACATGGAGAAACATGGCAGAGGGTGGGATTTGATCCAGGAACCTTCCGCACTGAAGCCAAGCACACTAACCCCTTAGCCACCACCCCTGCCACTGGTCATTTATTAATGGTATTCATTTTAAATAAAGTCTTAATCAGTTAACCATTCACTTTTATACAGTAACATGATTTTGGAGGGAGCCCTCCATCTAAAGTTAGCAGACCTGCACTTTCATTGGCAGGTGGCAAGCCTCAGTCTCGGGTTGCCTCAGACTGCCAATGAACCGGGGGGGCTGCTAACTGTAGACAGAGGGCCCAACATAAACCATAGGGCCCGGAATAAAATCATATTATCATCAATATTATTACTAACACTACATGAGCACATACAAACCATATCCACTATCACTCATCAAACAAAGAACCTCCATTTATCCTAGGGTCATATTAGTTATTTTAGGTAACAAAATTACATAATTTATTTTTTGTGTGTTGTACTAATTGAGTGCATACAATCAATTTATGACTGAGTTGTGCGTGACATAATACATTTGTTATCTGTCTCCATTTACAAGAACAAAACTTGTGTTCAAACCCTGGAGGGTCATGTCCAGAATGTCTCATGCGTTGCCTTCCACCCGAGCTGCCGATTATACTCACAGGTTCCGAGGATGGTGGGTATGTAGTTTTCTGAAGCATTAACAACAACACAAACAAAGAAAAGCACATGGACCAAACAGGCCACAATCTGTGTTTTTGACCTTTGCGTCACTGCTACAGGCACTGTTCGAATGTGGCACGCCAATACTTACCGCCTAGAAAACACTCTCAACTACAGCATGGACCGTGTGTGGTGTTTGTGTGTGCAGCCCGGCTCCAACAGTGTGGCTTTGGGCTTCGACGAAGGATGCATCATCATCAAGGTATTGTTACAAAGTACATGGTGATGTTTACAGACAAAAATCACGATTCCTCACTTTACAATATCTTGCATTTTTACAAGCAGATATTCTACACTATTGAAAGACGTAAAAAATAGACAAAAACTTGTCTTTACACACACATGCAGAAATTTATACTGAACAAAAATATAAATGTCACAAATTTGTTTTTGCTCCCATTTTTCATGAGCTGAACTTAAAGATCTAAAACATTTTCTGTATACACAAATACGTATTTCATTCAAATATTGTTCACGAATCTGGTAGTGAGCACTTCTTTGCTGAGATTATCCATCCCACCTCACAGGTGTGGCCTTATATTGTGGCCAGCCTAAGGCACACCTATGCAATAATCATGCTCTCTAGTCAGCATCTTGATACGCCACACCTACGAGCATGGTGCTCTAGTTCCCTTTGAATTGAAGTGGAAAGTCTACACTACAAGCACATCTTGCTTGATTCATTTCAACTTCACTGTGGTGGTGTCCAAAAATTACAAAAATTGTGTCACTGTCCAATAACGTATGGACCTAATTGTACATTGCAGTGTGTAAACTGAGATTGAAAATGGAATCTGTTCTTATTTATTTGGTTCTCATCCCTCCTTTCCTACATTGTTTTTCCACTTTACATCTTGTGTCTCATCCTCCTGTTTCTTTTTCTGTCTCAGCTTGGCCGGGACGACCCGGCTGTGTCCATGGACTCTAGTGGGAAGGTCATCTGGGCTCACCACTGTGAGATGCAGGCAGGCCAATCTGAAGGCCGTGGGGAGAAATTGAGATCCAGGATGGAGAGAAGTTATTAGTGGGAATTAAAGAGATGGGCAGCTGTGAGATCTACCCACAGACCATCCAGTACAGTCCCAATGGGAGGTGAGAGGCAGAAACAGTGGACGGAGCCAGTGCTGGTGATTTTTTATGGTAGAATGAGGACATAAACACGTCAGGACATTTAAAAAGTATGAGGACGCTGGGCATATGCCTTACTGTGTTTGTGATAATAACATGATTTACATCTAAATTTGTTTCATACTATATAAATCATTTGCATATTTGTCTCAGCCCATCCACTACTTCAAATTACATTTGTCTTCCTGTGAGCTCAGAAACGCTCTTTGTTCAGCACTGTTATGCCCAAACAAATGATCCCAGACAAGTAAATAATAAACGTACTGTGAATACCCTTCGTAACACTGTGTATTGCGACCCAGACTTGTGATCATATATTTTAATTTAATGTCAAGCTTTGGTCAAATTTGGCAAATGTGTTGATCCTTCAGTGTTCCTGGACTGGTTGTGTTGACACATTTAATTTCTGGAAACTCATTCAAGAACACACTGTTACCAGTACTAAAGTGATAATAATAGTAGTATTTAATTTTAAAATGTCTTTACTTTCTGTTTTAATCTGTATCTTTCCCATAATTTCAATGGCACACAATGAACCTGACCTTTTGTCCAAAAGAATATCAGATCTCTAAAATTTCTGTTAAAAAAAATCAAAATAATAATAATAATTACTCAATTCATCTTTTGAACAATCTTGATTCAATGAACAGAAACAGGAGAGAAACAATGTTTTTGTGGAGGTAATGAATGAATTAATGAAAATTATTCTGGAATACCTTAGGAAGTTAGTTCACAAGCTGTACAACTGACAAGCAAAGAAGAATACAGAACCTGTTTATTATTAAAGACATTATTTGTGTTGATATTACTACCAATTTTCAGTGTAACCAATTCAAATATCTGTGTATTTGAGACTCTATTTCAAATAGTTACCCACAACATTAATGTGAACAGTCCATGGTAAAAGTGTGGCTTTAGTCCAGTTGGATCCTTGACTGAGATTTTAAAACATTAGTTGTATGCAAATACATATGTGTGGTTTTGTTTTGTTGCCAGGTTTGTAGCTGTGTGTGGTGACGGGGAATACATCATCTATACCGCCATGGCCCTGAGGAGTAAAAGCTTTGGTTCAGCTCAGGAGTTTGTCTGGGCAAACGATTCTTCAGTGTAGGAACTTATTATCTGATGGAGACAACAATGTACCAATTATGCACCAGCGGTTTTTGACATATTTAAGCGTGCACATCATATTTACAGGTATGCTATAAGAGACAGCAACAACATGGTCAAAATCTTCAAGAATTTTAAAGAGGACAAAGCGTTTAAACCTGAATTTGGCGCTGAAGGTGAACTTTTTTATTTGTCAATTGTTGTGGCACTGAGTGTGTGGATGCAGTACTTGTTTGATTGTAACGCAAATGTTGTGTTGTCATGCAGGTATCTATGGAGGTGTGATGCTGGGAATGAGATCAAAACATGGTCTGGCCTTTTACAATTGGGACAATACTGAACTGATCCGCCGTATTGAAATCCAACCTAAACATGTGAGTAATACCATACCATACCATACCATGAGACAAGCATTAGGTCTCGTATCTCTAACTAATATTCTTGCAACCTGAACTCTGGCTGTAGAGTAGGTGTAGACATACAGTCTTGTAAAATTTGCTTCGCTATCCATTGTGATGTGAACTAGCCATACTTAAGCTATCCTCATCTGAACATGAGGAATATACATACCACAGTAATCACTCTTGTGGTCATAGTTTAAGTCCAGTTATGGGCCACTGTTGATCCTGTTGGTAGATCATCTGCTCCCCAGGTTTGATTAGCTGTGAATTGCAGCTTTGCTGCTGGATGTTCCTCATCTACATTTAATTTTTGGGTAATAAAGCAATATTCCTGATAGTTATACAAAAAGTGTCAACTATACAAGGACAGTTGGGGTCATTTCATAAGGTAAGGCAAATTTTAGCTTTAGCTAACTAAAGCTGGATCAGCTGTCTGCCTATCCAGGACCTGTGGTGGTTGCATGCAGTTGTGGGCACAGTTCAGTTAATCCGATAACAGATTATTATCGAAGCTAATGTTTTTGCTAGTGGATTAGCTTTTCAGATAACTTTTAAAAACATCATCAGATCAATTATCGTCTGATAAATTTAGTTCAGATAACTTTCAGTCCGATAACATTTTTTTTTTTTTGCTGGTAAAGTGAGCAAAGTTTTTAATGGTCAAAAACATTTGTAACCCTTAAAATCTCTCGTTATGGCCGAACAACTTTCCAGTTTCTGGGGATTCTGTTAGTGCGCGCCTGTGGCCAATGTGCTTGATGAATTCCTGCGCAAAAAGTAGTTCCCAGATAATTGTGATATTTTCCTATGAGATAATGAGTATATATCATCTAAATCAATTCTAAAATTTACCAGTAATAAAATTGTAAAGAGAACTGAAGTTTTAAGAGTGGCCATAATAAATATTTAAGAAACTTAAAACTTTATGAGCATTGTAAACATTGACACGATGGAGTTTGATGTGGAAGAGTTCAGAAAGATACAAGTGGAATGTTTTGATTACCATTTACAGTTGGCGATGAAAGACTTGGGTGTTAACTTCGTGTTAAAGTCAGAACAAGCTGCTGCACTGAAAGAGATCTATCTGAGAAGAGACACATTCTGTGTGTTGTTGCTCCAACGAGAGTGGCACGCTGAGCAGGGTGGCGAAAGTAGTCCGGTGAGCTCAATCTGTGGGCGCGAGCTATCCCACAATGCCAAAATAGCAGAGATGTCGGTCCAATGAGAGCGGCACTCTGAGCAGGGTGTGTTTGTGGCAGACTGGCTGCCTGTCGCTTGCTGATGATGTCATCATTAAGCGCAAAACGTGATTGGCCAGTTGACGCGGGGAGCATTGTGGGTAGTGTAGTTCAGGTTCACTTTAGAATGAGTGCTATAGTGAGTGCTATAGTGACTTTATAGTGAGTGCTATCGTCCACTTGACACAAAAACAAAATGGACTAATTTTAACATTATTTTATTTCTTTGCGGCTGACGGTATAAATGAATTGCCAAGACTCAGTGGGGGAGAGGCACAGCTGTGTACAGAGGGACTTTTCTTCACCATTTAGACACTGTTTTGGATTTTTTTTTTTTTTTTTAAAGGACGCTTTATATGGATTATTTCTTCAGATGAATTCCACTGAAACTAACAGGTAAGAATTTATATTTACTACGTGTCTTTTACTCTCCCAATCAATGCAGTAATAGACATATTTCGGTTGTTTAAGCCACAGGGTTCAAAGCGTGTGAAAAAAAGCAGCAGCTTTTTAGTTTATAAATGACGTATATATACTATACTATATAATTACTGAGAAACTGTGACTTCTAATACTGTGTTTTACTGCTTTTGAAAGATGATGACAGTGTTTGGGGTTTTATTTTTTATTCATTCGTTTTTCGTGTGTTCTTACGTATTTGTGATCCTTGAATTTACCCAGCAGTGAAAAGTGAAAGTGAAATTGGTTTATCAGAAGCCGACAGTGTCATCTGATGTGGCCGCGTCCAAATCAATCCTAAAAGTTATCGGTTATCTGTAATAAAAGAATTTTTTTTTAGCAGTTTATCGGTTTAGCGTCGTAAAAGATAACTTTTCAGTTATTGGATTCATGGTTATCGAAGCTAACTTTTTGGTTAGCTGTTCCCACCACTGGTTGCATGGTGTGGAGGATACAGTGACGTGCAGCACCAGTGAATGTTCCCAAACTTGACTTGACAAGGTAACATCGGTTAAACTAATTTAAGGCAAAATTTGAAAACTGGCTAATGTTAGCATTTATCCTTAGAAACGTGACACAATCTAATTCAGAACTTCTGAAGGCAAGAAAGCAAAGCCGTTGTAATGATGGGAGTGAGTCAGGCAGATGAAACAGTCTTCTAAAGTTAAGAAATGATAGACTATTTCAGGGATGTCTGAGATTGTATTTTTTGAACTATAACATTTACAAGCAGCGGCAAGAAGGCTCTATAAATGTTTTCAACCCATGTAGGAGGGTGTCCTACCCCCTCAGTACACCCTGTAATTCAAACTATAGCGCCACAAAACTTTAACCGTAACTGAAAATTTTGTATTCAACCCTGAATGAGTCTGTCTGCCTCAATAACTCCTCCATATATCACGACAATCTTGTTCCTGGGTGAGTTTGAGGTTTTCAGCCCTTGTGTGCGAAGCTGTCATGAACTTGAGATGACTCCTGCCAACTCAATCCTGTCAACTGCCCCAAAGAAATGCCCCTAGCATTCACTGCAGTCAGTACTCTGTTCATTATAATTCCTTACCTTCTTCCTTGTCTTTAGATCTTCTGGTCGGACAGTGGGGAGTTGGTGTGTATCGCTACACATGAGTCTTTCTTTGTGCTTCATTACCGGGCAGACAGAGTGACAGAAGCCCAGGAGTCCAATGAAGATAAGAGTCAAGATGGGATAGAAGATGCTTTTGAGGTAGCAACACTATTATGTTCTAGGATTATATATATATATATATTTTTTTTTAACAATACAATATAAAAAGTGTAAGGTTTTAGTAATTACTGCGTATGTGTATGGCCACTCATTTAATAAATTTGTTGTTAAATCTCATTTCCTTGAACTTTTATGGTTTTTTCTTCCTTCAAAATAAGGTGCTGGGTGAGGTCCAACATGTAGTGAAGACAGGACTTTGGGTTGGAGACTGCTTCATCTACACCAATTCTGTCAACAGACTAAACTACTATGTAGGAGGAGAGATCATCACCATTTCCCACATGGACAAGTATTGTTAACTGGAAAAGTATTATTAGCATCACATCCACGTGTTTTGTCTGTTGGGAAAACACACCTGCTTGATTCCACTTGCTGCTTTCTCTCACTCCTGCCTTTCTAAGCAGAAAGAGTGTCAAATATTCCCCCAGAACAGTCATAACACTAGAACTCTTGTCTCTGGTAGGACCATGTATCTGCTGGGCTACATCCCAAAGGACAGCCGTCTTTACCTGGGAGACAAAGAGCTGAACATTGTCAGCTTCTCCCTGCTGGTTTCAGTGCTGGAATATCAGACAGCTGTTATGAGGAGGGACTTCAGCTTGGCCGATAAGATTCTACCCACAATCCCCAAGGAACAGAGGACCAGGGTAGCCCACTTCCTGGAGAAACAGGTACACATCCTCAACTTTAACTTTTGCATGCTTGCACTTACTTGTTTTTCTGTTTCATCATTCTAAGTGTAACTTAATTTTATTCATACAATGTAATTGATCTGGAATCACAGGCACTAGACTTCTCTGATTGTACCAGGAAGTTTCAATACATATGTCTAATCTCTACATTTGAAAGTAATGAAAGAATCACTTATGGGGTAAAATGTGGACATCTACTTATTCTATGTTTCTACATGTTGTTTAGGGTTTCAGAAAGCAAGCTCTGGTTGTGTCTACGGACCCAGAACACAGGTTTGAACTGGCGGTGCAGTTGGGAGACCTTGAGGTTGCCCATCAGATGGCTTTGGAGGCACAGGTGAGAGCAGCCCATTCACAGTGACACCAGGTAGCTGTACTGTATCAAAACGTGCTGCAAACCTGGAATAATGTTGCTGATCCCAGTATTGCTGAGCTTGTCTTCGGTTTGTTTTTTTGAAACATCGGAATGTTGATCTTCCAGTCAGAGCACAAATGGAAAGAACTGGCTGTGATTGCAACTACAAAGTCCCAGTTCAGCCTGGCTCAAGAGTGTCTGCACCAAACTCAAGATTATGGAGGATTACTGCTGCTAGCAACTGCAACAGGAAATGCCAGCATGCTGGACAAACTGGCCGAAGAGGCAGAAATGAACAGCAAGGCTAACGTCACCTTCTTGTCTTATTTTCTTCAGGGAAAGTGAGTGTCGCCATAATCTTAACTTGCCCCACCATAGCTTCAAAATGGGCAAAAAAAAATATTTTAAAGGTTTCATTACACCAACATTTGATTTTGTAAATCACTGATTGGGAAGAACATGCACCTTGTGCCATTGTTCCATTAAATTGAAAAATGCCCCATTGGCTCATTCAACTCTGTAACATGTGCACATATGTACACTCTGTTCGACAACCCTTGCGGTTTAGAGAGAGTTTCTACATTCAAACCCACCACCCCGCATAATCTCTGTGGGAACCAACAGTAGGATGAACAGAAAACAGTTCAAGCACAAAATCCCTAAATCAAATGAATGCATTGTGATGATGAGTTTGTCCAAGATGTTCATTATGGGTACAAGTTGGCAACCACGACTGTACGGTGTGAGAGGCTACATATTAACATTTGAAATGAAGCAACAGAAAGTTTTCCTGGAACCATGTTTGAATGATTATATTTTCGCCCTGTTATTTGCCCAGACTTGAGAAATGTCTGGACGTTCTCATCAAAACAGACCGGTTGCCAGAGGCAGCATTTCTGGCAAGAACACATCTGCCGAGCCAAGTGTCAAGGTAAAGTTCACCATACAAAGATGGGAACAAGCAGCACTTCTGTAGGTATGTGTGTATTTAAATATGCACTACCACTGAGGTGTGTACGATTTCCTTTCCTCCAGGGTGGTGAAGTTGTGGAAGGAAAGTCTGTTGAAGGTCAACCAGAAGGCAGCATACGCTTTGGCTGACCCTTGCCAGTACAGCAACCTGTTTCCCGGCATCCAGGAAGCCATAGCTGCTGAACAGTACCTGAAGGAGACTTGTGTTAGGGTCAGACCCGCTGCAGAATACCCACTCGTCACGGTCAGTGGAATACTCAGAGTTGTTATACTTGAAAATGTCCTGAAGGAATGCTTTTTCATAGTGCATTTACAATGGCTGCAGAACCATTACAGTGGTCGCTATAGCAGAATTTCTGTCATGTGCAATGGCAGACTGCAGGTGATGACTTGAGGTGCTGTCATTTTTCAATGCAAGCAACAGGGATTTACTTAATTGAAAGATGCAATAGCGTTTTAGTGTTTTGCACAGTGTTATATTAAAATAGGAATCCCTGGATCTGATGGCAGGTGAGAAAGTTAACGTGTTTTTTAGTTTATATTCCGTTCTGTAATATCACAGAAATAATTCACGTTTGCCTGTTTAAAACCAGGTGACTCTCTGCTCTTGAATAATCCATCTTTTGCTGTACAGTTTTCCTCCTTGTTAAAGAGAAAACAACATGTAGTTTGTCCTTGTTGCTGCGGTAAGCAGCAAAAAGTTGCTGTGCTTGCAGCCAGAGGTGGCAGAATCTTTCCATAAACCTTTCATTGAAAACTGTGATTTAACATAAACACAACATTTGTGAAGACGCGTTGATGCATAATTAATAAAATATCCAAATTTTCCTGTCAGTTGTTGAAGTGGGACTTCATAAAAACTTAATCATCTGAATTAACATTTCACATTTTGAATATTTTCAATTTAAGATTACATCTGGCTTGTTTCCTTGCCCCACAGCCAAATGAGGAGCGCAATATTCTAGATGAACATACAGGTTTTGGACCAAAAGAAGACCGGATTGAACCAGAGGTGAGAACCAGAACCTGCCCATTTGGGTTTTGTTTCTGAATTTTGATCCAATTTGAACCACATTTGGAATTACTGAAGGTCAGACATGAAAAAAGTGATGTGAGGAAAAAAAAAAGTCCGGGTCACAAGGCAAAGTCAAACATTTTAGCCTAATGTTTTTTTTTTTTAATAAAGGCATATTTAGAATGGCTACTTCAGTAAATCACTTAAGTGACACCTATGTAGCCTATTAGTGTTTAATTGCCATCAGTGACATGAGGTGAGGCTCATGGCTGGTGAGGCACTGATTTCATCACAACCAGATTTACAAACATATGAACCACAGAGTAGCTCATTCACTGTTTGATTGGCAGCAGTTAACAGGTTATGTTTAAAATCTCATGTCAGCAGTCTTTACACATACAAACTGTATCACACAAAAAGCACATTTAATAAAAAAAAAAAAACATTATGAACTAACCTTTACTTATAAATGAAGCCCATGTACCGCTCCTTCTGAACAAAAGCATTGATGACTTGTAGAAGTCTTCCTTATCTTCCTTCAGTTTTAAATTCTCTGTCAGGGAAGAAAGTCATCCTTCATCAGTCCTGTTCCAACTTTATGTTTGGAGCCTTTTCTGGCTTTGAATGGGAATGGTCGACCGCTCATGTCTGAGGAGACTTCTTTGTAAATTCTTCAGGCCAATATCCCATCTGAGTCCAGACATTGTCACAAGTTGAGAAAAGGAAGCAGAAAAAAGCAAGTTTCTTGTTGGACATCCACACAGACTTTAGTGTGTTCCACTCCGTTTGAAAAGAGCGGGTCTTCTGTCCCGTAGTCTGAAGCAAACCTTTTAACCCCAGTGTTGGTCTTCCTTTAATTATTACCTCCTGCTTCGATTGAAAGTCCAGTTTAGAAAATTGTTTCAGTTTGGATGTGTAATCCTCCATTCTGAAAGTAAAGGTCAGGCGAGAGGAAAAAATAAATGAATGGCTGCTCTTGTAGCTTGCTGTCACTTATTCTGCAGCTGAGGAGCTTCTGCAAGAAGAATCCCTGGGATCACTAGTGCGCCCTACCATGAGGCAGGAGAACTGCGTGCCTCACCTAGTGCCTTTTTGCAGTTGTTTTATGATCGCACAGCACACGAAACACGTTACGCACATATACAACTGTTGACAAAAAAAAAAAACGCTGTACATTATGTACATCAGTTAAACTATTCAAATTTAAGTTCATAGACCCAAAGTGTTTGACCATTTTAAGAGCGACATAGATACAGCATGCCAGCAGTTTGCCCAGTGATTGCGCTATTCAAGGTCAGGCACGGCTGGCTGCTGCCTCACCGCACGTCCCTGATTAGCATGTAGTGTGGTTGGAGGATTGTGTCATGGTCAAACACAGTAGAACCGTATATTATGGTATCACTCTGAGTCACCCGTCTTATTTGTTGTAGATTGTGAATGAATAAAAGTTACTTGTCATGATTTAACATTTCAAACTACACTTACTGTCCTCTGTGCAGATGGAGCTGGAGAACACAGAAGAATCCAGTGGGATAGCAGCAGTGACACAAACTGAACCCACAGAAGAATCTGATTCAGAAGAATCAAAATCAGAAAAAGAGGCCATCTCAAAATCAACATCCGTTCTGCAGGGCACACTAACAGAGGAATGTGTTGAAGAACAGCAAGCAAAACCATCATCCACTGACGCAATTGACCAAGAAATGGAAACACTAAACAAAACTACTGCTGAATCAGAAGAATCAGAGATTTTCCCCAAAGAGCTAGGAATGGAACAGTCCAGACCCATGGAAGATATCAGATCATTAGTTGAGTTGAATGTGCAGATAACTCCAGCAGCTGATGCTGAACATACCGTCTGTATTTCTGAATCTCTGTCATCTCGTACAGAGACGAAGAAGCAAACGCCAACAGAAGCTTCAAGTGAGGCAGTAGTGCCAGAAGCAACAGACACAGAGAACCTTCTTTTCACAGTAGATACTGATGTAATACCATCAGAAACAGAGAACACCATTATTTCTGAAGAACTAGATGCAGATTTTGTTTCTTCAGAAATTGCATCCATCATACATTCAGCAGCAGCAGCAGATGAAACTGCTGTTATTAAGGGGCTCACTTCAGACTCAAAGCCATCAGCAGCAACAGCTGCTGAGGAACTAGCCACTTTTGACCACGATTCTGTAGAGCTAGCCAAAAATTCAGCACTAGACACAATAATAGCACAGGAGCCACTGCCATCTCAAGATCCAGAGCATGGAAAAGAGAATGCAACACTCCAAGAAAAACCAGAGGAAAACCTCCAACCTGCTAAGGCAGAGATCTTAGTCCCAACAGCAGAGCCCTCAGAGGAGCAGGCTGATCCTGAGGGAGAGACAGCAGGCTGCGAGGAAGAGATAAATCTGGTAAAGGGCCTTTTTTGAAAACAATAGCAAAAATTCACTGTGTAACAGTACATTTAAGAAAAATACTGTACAGTGTCTGTAAAAAACTATATACAGTAGCTTATCTCCTTTATGATCTCAAAATGGTTAAAGCTGTACTTTATTTTTGCTAAAAATTACTTCATGTTGCAATCAAGTTATAAGGCACCTTTATTTCTGTCGTACAAAATTCAACAACAAACAAATCACACGATTTTTTTTGGCTGGTAAATTATTTATTTTGTGTGTGGGGGTCACTGAGAAATGGCTTAGTTCATCATCCCAAATTTGCTTCATTTCCATATACAATTTTGTACATTATGAGCCCCATTAAATAATTTTCAAAAATCCAAAATATTGGGTTCATGCTCTAAATAGGTTTCCTTCGCGAAGGGTCGAAAATAAGGGGGCATGGCACTTTTTTTTGCCGTGTACACTTACTTTCTTGCCAACTTTGAAGGGCCATACTTTTAAAAGTATAAGATCATACCTTGACCTTCACCTGTTACTGATTATCCAAATACCTTTATACAAGGCCCTTGGGGTCAGGAACGAAAGGGGTAATTTGGATGAAAATTTGGGTTTCAGCTACTGATAGCATCTAGCTGGGGACCAAAATTCATTTTCAAATCAGCATAGCCCTTTTCAAACCGCATAGTGCCCTTCAGGAATTTAAAAAATAAATGAATAAAATCGCACTTTGCTTCAGCAGCAAACTGCATGAGTTCACTGTAAGATTTTACAGACATCAAGGAGGAAGCGCATGCACAAACTTTTAAAGTTACCACAATCGTCTCTCACTAACTCATCTTGTCCAAAATATGTCCTGATATTATCCGTAGTTTTTCCCAACAGCGTATCTTGATGTCTGTGTATATTAACTGTCCATCAATCTTTCTGTTAACATTTTATTTATTTATTTTGCACTTTGACTTCTTCACCTCCACAAAACTACTGCTCACATACAGTATACAGCTGGCAGTGCCCTTTAACTCTCAACCGGCATCCTGGGAAATGGCATCTTTTGTCACTTTTTCACAATTTTTTTTCTGCTACATAATTTAGGGTTTTGTCCAAGGGACTACAATTTTAAGCAAGTTGTCATTTCATTTTTACAATAAAATTTGTGTGTGTGTACATATACATATATACATACATATACATATATATACATACATATACATATATATAATGTAAAAACAGTGTAAAAGCTCAAGGGGGTGGTTTTCACATGCACTGCATGTAGCAATGAAATTGTCATTACCATTGAAGACAATGCAGATTTTATCTCAATATATAAATATTTTCTCCTTGTAGGATTTCAATGAGCTGGATCTCGATACTTTGGACCTGGAAGACATCGACACCACAGATATCAACCTGGATGACGATTTCTTGAACGAATGACAACTTTTATAAACCAGATTTTTTGAAAGTAGCAAAAACCAAAAAGGGCTCCTTCACACATAACATGAAAGATGAAGAAACCGGAAGAAAATCCACGAACCAAAAAGGAAATGGGTAACCACGAAACATTCCACCTGCTGTCAGGAGGAACACACGTTCGGACAGGCATGCACAAAACCGTGGTGACGGAACTTTACCACTGTGCTACAATCACTGTCTTATAACAGGAGCGTAAAATGGCTAAAATCAACAAGGAGATAAATGCATTATTTATTTATTTTTTTTATTTTATTTCCACTCTTTTCATCTGTCATGGAAACTGCAATTTACATGGTGGAGGTGAAATCAGCCAGTTGGGGGGCTTCACACCATGCCGCGCGCTCAGACGCTGGCCGGTCCTCATGAGAGCGTGAGGACTGGACACTCCACATGCCTTTTGTGTTGGGGGAAGGGGGTGGACGACGACGACACACTCCACACATCATTTGGGGGGGGTGACACCTGCCGAGATGGGATTTGAATGAGCACTCGCAGGGCATCCACTGTCTTTTGGCCACTTGTGTGTGCGAATGTTGTAGCGACAGCTGTACGAGGCGTTTGAGGTGGCTCAGATTCTTCATGAATGGCACACAATTCCTCCTTTGTGCACTAGTCAGCTTCAATCGTGTTATGTGTGATGGGGCCCTAAGATAAAGTAAACATAATACAGAAAGTTTGTGTTTTTGCAAATACGGGATACATGTTTTCAATTAATTGTGGAATGTTGCCTCTTAAAACTCAAAATCATAAACCACTACATTGATGATAAAGTTGGTGTCAGTTTCTAATATTCATAAAGGTATTTTCCATTGTGTTTCTTAAATCTAGGTGTCTTACGTTCTGACAGTCACATATTTACATTATGATGGAAGAGAATTACTTTTTACTCAACGTTCTTCTTGAATCTCACATGGCAGAAGTATTGATCAATTTGATTATTTTTGGCATTCCTGAACTGGAATTTTTACTTAAAAATTTAACTAATTCAGACAGCAATTCAATTTTTTTTTGTGTTGGAAAAGGGGCAACCTGTATAGTATGTACTACAAAAATGATATTATGAAGGCAGAGTACAGGATGGAAAATTTTTAAAAATCTGCATTTGGTTGTACTTTTACATCTATTACAATGTTGGATTTAATGTCTTCATAAACCATTGACTTTTGTGTGTGTGTACCTAGTCATTTGACAGAGCCGTTAATGCATAAAACTGCTTTTAATACATCAAAAACATTGTTTAATATGAAATCCATGTTGCTGTTGCAGGGATGTTGAAGAGGTTACAGATCATATTTTCTCTCTCTTTCTTATAGCACATGCAGTGGACTCTGTTCTCAGTCCTGTGTGTTCATCCACGCCTCAACAAACTAACTTTCGATCCAGTTTGGACCAACCTTGGTGGAACAAATGAAGGCCAGCCAAGGACAAATTAATTTTGAGACCAATCGGTTAAAAGACCATGCCACAGGCCAAGGTCAAAATATGGGTCCAGTGCTTATGGAGGGGATATGCAGAACAGCTGTGTCCAAGAAATAAAGTCATAAAGCCTTTCTATTGGGCTGACCCTGAAAGTTCAAACTGTTTAACTCAGTTTGGGGCCAGTACAGATCAAACATGGTGGAAGGGGTGTGTGTTAGTCAAGAATAAAGTGAAAAATTTTGTCAAGAAATAAACAATTACCAAGTCCACACGAAGACTCGGTTATGAGTTATGTGTATGAGAACTTGAATAATACCCACCAGGCCTTGCTGTATTTTACAACAATTCCCACAATAATAGTAAAAAAACAGGCATTTTACAATGTAATTTATTTTCTGTATATTAGTCAGTTAACATGACACATTTTTCACTCAGCGCTTCAATTGAAACTCGTACATGAACAATCAGAAAAGCTTTTTGGGTAAGGGAGACATACTCTGCCAATTTTCCTTGCGCCTCCCAGTCAGGAAGCAACTTTTATTTAAGGAGCAAAGCAGGTGTGATCAGACCTGTGAGTGGACAATTCGAGTGTGCTCCTCTGGTTGTGTGTAACATTCCTCACTGACAAAGAATTAAAAGGTTTCTGTGTGGGGGTGGAGAGCTAGGCGGTAGAAGTCTTAACATCCATCTGTTCATACGACTGCAGGGCCAATTCAATGTAGCCTGACCTCTGGGACTCTTTCTGGGCAAAGATCTGCAGACAGAAAGGTTAAAGGTCAGGACAATTGGAGAGGATGGGGGGAAAACCTTTTTTTTGTTTGTTGGGGTTAGGTGCTCTGTAAGTCATTAAAATAACCATTTTAAATTGTGACACAGATTACAAAGTGTGTTCACCATAAATAAGCAAATGTACAACAGTAATGAAAAGTGAGATTCTTTCACAGCAACGCAGCAGACCGACATTCTATCACCTGCTGCTGTCCCTTCATGTTAAACGGCTTTCATTCCAAGTGTCTCACTGTACTGATTCCAGACTAAGAGCCTGTGAGGTCTAATAGGAGCTGATGTGTCCTGAGTGTGACCTGGCAGTTCCCACAGTGGAGAAAAATTCAAACACACACACAGGAAACCTTAGATGAAATGGACCCCGTGTGACCTCTGAAGAGCTGCGCTATGTTCCTAATTAACCTGAGGGCCACTACTTTAATTATCTGCACAAATACTGGATGCATTACTGCTGGGGTTTGTCTTTTTCTGCACAGAGCTGAATGAATACTAAATAATAAACTAGCTGACTGATTTGTTCTCACCTTTAGCAGGTCAGTGCCAGTGGCCTGCTGGCTGGCAGCCTCCTGAGCCGACTCACTCTGGGGGTAAACCTTGTGGAACAGATCGACAAGGCTCACCGCATCCTGGAGCCTGACAACACAAACAAACACGCACAAGTTTACCAGCAAGCACAGTGATAGCGCAAGTGACTACAACCCCTGGCAATAATTATGGAATCACCGGCTTCGGAGGATGCTCATTCAGTTGTTTAACTTTGTAGAAAAAAAGCAGATCACAGACATGACACAAAACTAAAGTCATTTCAAATGGCAACTTTCTGGCTTTAAGAAACAGTATAAAAAAAAAAAATCAGGAAAAAACAATTGTGGCAGTCAGTAACGGTTACTTTTTTAGACCAAGCAGAGGGAAAAAAAATATGGACTCACTCAATTCTGAGGAAAAAATTATGGAATCACCCTGTAAATTTTCATCCCCAAAACTAACACCTGCATCATATCAGATCTGCTCGTTAGTCTGCATCTAAAAAGGAGGGATCACACCTTGGACAGCTGTTGCACCAAGTGGACTGACATGAATCATGGCTCCAACACGAGAGATGTCAATTGAAACAAAGGAGAGGATTATCAAACTCTTAAAAGAGGGTAAATCATCATGCAATGTTGCAAAAGATGTTGGTTTTCACAGTCAGCTGTGTCTAAACTCTGGACCAAATACAAACAACATGGGAAGGTTGTTAAAGGCAAATATACTGGTAGACCAAGAAAGACATCAAAGCGTCAAGACAGAAAACTTAAAGCAATATGTCTCAAAAATCGAAAATGCACAACAAAACAAATGAACGAATGGGAGGAAACTGGAGTCAACGTCTGTGACCGAACTGTAAGAAACCGCCTAAAGGAAATGTGATTTACATACAGAAAAGCTAAACGAAAGCCATCATTAACACCTAAACAGAAAAAAACAAGGTTACAATGGGCTAAGGAAAAGCAATCGTGGACTGTGGATGACTGGATGAAAGTCATATTCAGTGATGAAGGATGTCTGGGGATGATTAAATCATTTTTCAAGGTGATAATGCATCTTGCCATAGAGCAAAAACTGTGAAAACATTCCTTGCAAAAAGAGGTTTACCTTCTTAGCTGTTGGGGGTCATAAATATAATTCGTTTAAGCATCTGATTCTGTTATGCCCGTGATGCTACGTATTGTCAAGGTCATAAAAATGGAAATCACCTATGTTACCTTGTCACTGTTTATAGGCCTTCTGGCCCGTACAACCCCTGGCAAAAATTATGGAATCACCCTGTAAATTTTCATCCCCAAAACTAACACCTGCATCAAATCAGATCTGCTCGTTAGTCTGCATCTAAAAAGGAGTGATCACACCTTGGAGAGCTGTTGCACCAAGTGGACTGACGTGAATCATGGCTCCAACACGAGAGATGTCAATTGAAACAAAGGAGAGGATTATTAAACTCTTAAAAGAGGGTAAATCATCACGCAATGTTGCAAAAGATGTTGGTTGTTCACAGTCAGCTGTGTCTAAATTCTGGACCAAATACAAACAACATGGGAAGGTTGTTAAAGGCAAACATACTGGTAGACCAAGGAAGACATCAAAGCGTAAAGACAGAAAACTTAAAGCAATATGTCTCAAAAATCGGAAATGCACAACAAAACAAATGAACGAATGGGAGGAAACTGGAGTCAACGTCTGTGATCGAACTGTAAGAAACCGCCTAAAGGAAATGGGATTTACATACAGAAAAGCTAAACGAAAGCCATCATTAACACCTAAACAGAAAAAAACAAGGTTACAATGGGCTAAGGAAAAGCAATCGTGGACTGTGGATGACTGGATGAAAGTCATATTCAGTGATGAATCTCGAATCTACATTGGGCAAGCTGATGATGCTGGAACTTTTGTTTGGTGCCGTTCCAATGAGATTTATAAAGATGACTGCCTGAAGAGAACATGTAAATTTCCAGTCATTGATGATATGGGGCTGCATCTCAGGTAAAGGCACTGGGGAGATGGCTGTCATTACATCATCAATAAATGTACAAGTTTACGTTGATATTTTGGACTTTTCTTATCCCATCAGTTGAAAGGATGTTTGGGGATGATGAAATCATTTTTCAAGATGATAATGCATCTTGCCATAGAGCAAAAACTGTGAAAACATTCCTTGCAAAAAGACACATAGGGTCAATGTCATGGCCTGCAAATAGTCCGGATCTTAATCCAATTGAAAATCTTTGGTGGAAGTTGAAGAAAATGGTCCATGACAAGGCTCCAACCTGCAAAGCTGATCTGGCAACAGCAATCAGAGAAAGTTGGAGCCAGATTGATGAAGAGTACTGTTTGTCACTCATTAAGTCCATGCCTCAGAGACTGCAAGCTGTTATAAAATCCAGAGGTGGTGCAACAAAATACTAGTGATGTGTTGGAGCGTTCTTTTGTTTTTCATGATTCCATAATTTTTTTCCTCAGAAATGAGTGATTCCATATTTTTTTCCCTCTGCTTGGTCTAAAAAAGTAACCGTTACTGACTGCCACAATTTTTTTTCCTGATTTCTTATAGTGTTTCTTAAAGCCAGAAAGTTGCCATTTCAAATGACTTTAGTTTTGTGTCATGTCTGTGATCTGCTTTTTTTCTACAAAATTAAACAACTGAATGAACATCCTCCGAGGCCGGTGATTCCATAATTTTTGCCAGGGGTTGTATATTCATTTCTGATTCAAGTTTAAGCACTGATCAAAACATTTATATGGGACAAATTTGAGCAAGAAAGTATAACACAACATTTGTCAGGCATCAAACCTAAAAATCAAATCAATGTTATTTATATAGCGCCAAATCACAACGAACAGTTGCCCCAAGGCGCCTCATATTGTAAGGCAAGGCCATACAATAATTACGGAAAAACCCCAACGGTCAAAACGACCCCCTGTGAACAAGCACTTGGCAACAGTGGGAAGGAAAAACTCCCTTTTAACAGGAAGAAACCTCCAGCAGAACCAGGCTCAGGGAGGGGCAGTCTTCTGCTGGGACTGGTTGGGGCTGAGGGAGAGAACCAGGAAAAAGACATGCTGTGGAGGGGAGCAGAGATCAATCACTAATGATTAAATGCAGAGTGGTGCATACAGAGCAAAAAGAGAAAGAAACACTCAGTGCATCATGGGAACCCCCCAGCAGTCTAAGTCTATAGCAGCATAACTAAGGGATGGTTCAGGGTCACCTGATCCAGCCTTAACTATAAGCTTTAGCAAAAAGGAACGTTTTAAGCCTAATCTTAAAGTAGAGAGGGTGTCTGTCTCCCTGATCTGAACTGGGAGCTGGTTCCACAGGAGAGGAGCCTGAAAGCTGAAGGCTCTGCCTCCCATTCTACTCTTACAAACCCTAGGAACTACAAGTAAGCCTGCAGTCTGAGAGCGAAGCGCTCTATTGGGGTGATATGGTACTATGAGGTCCCTAAGATAAGATGGGACCTGAATATTCAAAACCTTATAAGTAAGAAGAAAATGACCAAAAGGATTAGTTTTCAGCACAGCACTCAACCTCCTGACAATATTTCCCTTCTTATGAGCTGAAACTTTCCTTTACATTGGATTAGGAATGCCCCGATCTGAATGAACCAAGTGGAATTTGTCCCAATCAAGGTACAAATCTGCACATGTTCCTTCTTGCTTTGCTTCAAAAGTGTGGTGCACATAAATGGACAGCGCTCTGTCAGTGTTTGCTTCTGGCTCGCAAGTACTGATGCAGTGCACATTTTAAAAGCATATTTACAACTCTTTTTTGCTTCTAATACCAAGTATGTGTCTGACAGATGGTGCATGCAAGACTTTTTTCTTTATTTTTTTTTTAATTCAGTAATCAAGTAGCACTTTCCACATAAATAAGTTTGACTCACCATCTTCATCCGTGTTTTCCTCCTGCTAACAGACAATACACAGACCTGTAATCAGTAGCGTTACTCTCAGCGGTCATTTTACTTCTACAGTGAACTCAGCCACATAAGTTGTGCAGCCAGTACATTCTGAGTGTCGGTCCCAAGCCCAGATAAATAAGGAGGGTTGCGTCAGAAAGGGCATCCGGCGTAAAACAAGCCAACCCAACCCAACCCAACTATGCAGACTAAGAATCGAATTTCCATACCGGATTGGTCGCGGACCGGGTTAACAACGTCCGCCACCGGTGCTGTTGCCCAACAGGGTGCTGGTGGAAATCGGGCTATTGCTGGGCAAAGACGACAAAGAAGAGGAGGAGAACGTTTCCACAAACAGCGGGAGAAGAAGAAAACTAGGGAGAGAGCTGGCTGATATGATGGAGAGGAGAAAGGTAGACATATTGTGTGTGCAAGAGACCAAGTGGAAGGGAAGTAAGAGCAGGAGCATCAGCAGTGGGTAGAAGTTGTTGTATCATGGTGAGGACAGGAAGAGAAATGGTGTTTAAAGGAAGAGTATGTTAAACGAGTGTCTGACAGGGTGATGAGTGTGAAGTTGGAAATTGAAGGGGTGATGATGAATATCATCAGTGCATATGCCCCACAGGTAGGTTGTGAGATGAAGGAGAAAGATGATTTCTGAAGTGTGTTAGATGAGGTGGTGGAGAGTGTGCTCAAGCATGAAAGAGTGGTGATAGGAGCGGACTTCAATGGGCATGTTGGTGAAGGGAACAGAGGTGATGAGGAAGTAATGGGTAGATATGGTATCAAGGATAGGAATGGGGAAGGACAGATGGTAGCTGATTTTGCAAAAAGGATGGAAATGGCTGTGGTAAATACCTACTTTAAGAAAAGGGAGGAGCACAGGGTAACATAAGAGTGGAGGAAGGTGCACACAGGTGGACTACATTCTTTATAGGAGATGCAAGCTGAAAGAAATCAGAGACTGTAAGGTGGTGGCAGGAGAGAGTGTCGTTAGACAGCATAGGATGGTTGTTTGTAGGATGACTTTAGAGGTAAAGAAGAAGAGACCTCAACAAAGGATCAGATGGTGGAAGCTGAAGGAGGAAGACTGTTGTGTGAAATTTAGCGAGCAGGTGAGAGAAGCACTGGTTAGAGGAGAAGCAATTTTGGACAACTGGAAAAGTACTGCAGATGTGGTGAGGGGGACAACTAGAACAGTACTGGGTATGACATCTGGACAGTGGAAGGAAGACAAGGAGACTTGGTGGTGGAATGAAGAGGTCCAGGAAAGCATAAGGAGAAAGAGGTTGGTGAAAAAGTTCTGGGATAGTCAGAGAGATGACGAAAGTAGACAGGAGTACAAGGAGATGCGGTGTAAGGCAAAAAGAGAAGTGACAAAAGCAAAGGAAAAGGCATATTGCGAGCTGCACAAGAAGTTGAATAGGAAGGAAAGAGAAAAGGACTTGTACCAGTTGGCCAGACAAAGGGACAGAGCTGGAAAGGATGTGCAGCAGGTTAGGGTGGTAATGTGCTGACAAGTGAGAAGTGTGTGCTGAGAAGCTGGAATATTTCGAAGAGCTGATGAATAAAGAAAATGAGCGAGAGAAAAGGCTAGATAATGTGGTGAGAGTAAATCAGGAAGTACAAGAGATTAGTAAGGAAGAAGTGAGGGCTGCTATGAAGAGGATGAAGAGTGGAAAGGCAGTTGGTCCAGATGACATTCCAGTGGAGGCATGGAAATGTCTAGGAGAGATGGCAGTAGAGTTTCTAACCAGATTGTTTAATAAAATCTTGGAAAGTCAGAGGATGTCTGAGGAGTGGAGACAAAGTGTGCTGGTTCCTATTTTCAAGAACAAGGGTGATGTGCAGAGCTGCAGTAACTACAAGAAGTTACATAAAGTTGACCAGCCACAGCATGAAGTTATGGGAAAGAGTAGCAGAAGCTAGGCTTAGAAAACAGGTGAAGATCTGGGAGCAGCAATACGGTTTCATGCCGAGAAAGAGCACTACAGATGCAATGTTTGCTCTGAGAATACTGTTGGAGAAGTACAAAGAAGGCCAGAAAGAGTTACATTGTGTGTTTGTGGACTTAGAAAAAGCTTATGATAGGGTGCCAAGAGAAGAGCTGTGGTATTGTATGAGGAAGTCTGGAGTGGCAGAGATGTATGTTAGGGTAGTGCAGGACATGTACAAGAATAGTGTGACAGCGGTGAGATGCGCAGTCGGAATGACAGACTCATTCAAGGTGGAGGTGGGATTTCTTGTTTGCAGTGGTGATGGACAGGTTGACGGATGAGATCAGACAGGAGTCCCCATGGACTATGATGTTTGCAGATGACATTGTGATCTGTAGTGAGAGTAGAGAGCAAGTTGAGTCTAGTCTGGAGAAGTGGAGATATGCTTTGGAGAGAAGGGGAATGAAAGTCAGTAGAAGCAAGACTGAGTACATGTGTGTGAATGGGAGGGAGCCCAGTGGAATAGTGCAGTTCTAAGGAGTAGAAGTGGTGAAAGTAGATGAGTTTAAATATTTGGGGTCAACTGTTCAAAGTAATGGAGAGTGTGGTAAAGAGATGAAGAAGAGAGTGCAGGCAGGGTGGAGTGGGTGGAGAAAGGTGGCAGGAGTGATTTGTGACTGAAGAATATCAGCAAGAGTGAAGGGGAAAGTTTACAAGACAGTAGTGAGACCAGCTATGTAGTATGGTTTAGAGACGGTGGCACTAACAAAAAGACAGGAGGCAGAGCTGGAGGTGGCAGAGCAGAAGCTGTTGAGATTCTCTTTGGGAGTGACAAGAATGGAAAAGATTAGGAATGAACATATCAGAGGGACAGCACAGGTGGTACAGTTTGGAGACAAAGTCAGAGGCGAGACTGAGATGTTTTGGACATGTGCAGAGGAGGGACCCAGGGTATATAGGGAGAAGGATGCTGAGGATGGAGCCACCAGGGAGGAGGAGAAGAGGGAGGCCAAAGAGGAGGTTTATGGACGTGCTGAGGGAAGACATGCAGGTGGTTGGTGTGACAGAGGAAGATACAGAGGACATTGGTGAGATGGAAACGATTGATCTGCTGTGGCGACCCCTAACGGGAACAGCCGAAAGACAAAGAAGAAGTGAAGCACTAAGTGGAATTGATGAATACACGTATAACTGTTTATTTTGTAAAAATAAATACTTTAAGAAGAATCTTGGATTGAATCTTTTTTTTTCTTAATGTAGAGCTGTTCAATCATCAATCATATACAGATTAACTTTAATGTGCTTGTAGTGTACTTTGTGAATGTATAATATCTAATAAAATACATCCACAAATCTGCATTTGTCATATGAGCACAAAAGTTCCTGAATACTTTTTGGACCAGTTGTTTGCCAAGGTGGCTGCCATCTAAGGCCTAAGGTGGTTGGGTGGTGCCCTGAATGTGGCAAAGTGAGACACCAGTGCTTGCTCTCAGAAATGAGCAAAAGTAGACAAAAAACTTCCACTGATGTCAACTAAACATGGCTGTCAGTGATTGGTTAAGTACTTTGCTGTGGCAGCAAACACTCATAACATAGTTATGGACACAAGTTTACATACACCCCATCTGAAAGCTCGCAAACTCAGTTTTCCCCAAATACAATTATTCCATTCAATTAAACAATCTACAGTATTTTCTGGAGTATAAGTCAAAGGGTTTGTTTGTTTTATGAGTTTGGGAGGTCCTGCAACTTATATCCCAAGTGTGACTTATACTCTGGAAAACATGGTATGATTTATTTTATTTATTTATTTTCATACAAAGCAATTTAAAAATAATTGTTACATAGTCTATTTCAGTTTTTATTGATGTTGTCATGTTTTCATTGTTTGTATACACTAACAGTGCAGGAATAGATTGAATTACTTATAAAAGATTCTGACTGACCACTTTGTGTATTTCAGGGTCAATTAGGGACACTTTGGCTATGCTTGTGAACGGCTGAGCCTTTTGGGGATGCTCCTTTTATACCCAATAATGACACTCACCTGTTTCCAATTAGGTGTTCTTTGACCATTTATCAACTTTCCCAGTCTTTTGTTGCCCCGTCCCAACTTTTTTGAAACGTGTTGCAGGCATCCATTTCAAAATAAGCAAATATTTGCACAAAAACAATAAAGTTTATCAGTTTGAACATTAAATATATTGTCTTTGTGGTGTATTCAATTGAATATAGGTTGAAGAGGATTTGCAAATCATTGAATTCTGTTTTTATTTACATTTTGTTGTATTTTTGAACGACAGACTATATATATATATATATATATATATATATTTACTCGTGGTGCCGTGAATCTTTTAATATGGTTAATATGGTTTTTAGAAAACAACTTGACTTGTGGACCTCTAAAAGTGTACCTCTGCCAACAAACAAAATCTCACCTGTCAATAGATACTAGCGCTATTCATATGGCAAGTTTAGTTTAACTTTCATCAAGAAAGTAATGTTTTCAGTGCCGTTTGGCTTTTAGCAGAATTACACAAAAAATACTCAACTGATTTTCTTGAAACTTGGTGGAAGGGTGGAGTATGAGTCAAGGAGGAAACCACTAACTTTTAGAATGGAACCAGTTAAGGGTTAACATTTTCATGAACCTAGCTAAGTTCAATAAAACCAGTTGAGTATTTAGGTGTAGACCTGCTAATGGACAAACAGCGGTGAAAACATTACCTTATAAGTGGAGTTAATGAAGTAGACACTGTAACTGATTTAACATGCATAATATTTGATAAAATGGCATATGTGCAGTTGGGAAAAACAGAGTTTTACCATTTCAATAGTTCAGTGGGAGAGCAAATGGCTGCAAATAAATCAGGTTTCTGTGTCAAAGAGTCAATTTCAGCTTGAAATATGTTTTACTTAAATCAAAGTTTTAGTTTTGTATTTAAAGAGCATCTACATAGTCCATGGGCCAAGCAGGGTTCCGGTACCACTTAGGGTGACTAAACGACACTTAGAACCCAGCCTCAGTGTACCATGGCCTACACAAAAATGTATGATAATCATCCCAGGGTGGTAGCTGTAGCCAGGTAGGGGTCAATGAAGAATTACACAGAGGTCAAAATGTAAAAATGTTCCAGTCACGTTGAAAATGATATTACATTATTTGTCTGATCACAACACTTCCAAAAAAGTATAGTTTGGACTATCTATGATGACAAATTATTGTTTGGGTTAATAGGGTTCTAATAAGGAATAGTTTGCACCATCTCCCATGCTTAGTTATCACATTACAGGGTAAGGGCCCCTTCACACATAGTACGAATTTGGTCAAATTGCACATGAAGCAGGAATCGTATGCAAAACGTGTAAAATCATAGCTGCCTCCAACACCTCGTACACTTGTTGCTGCAACTATTTGCACACACCAGCAGATGAAAGACAGAGTGTGCGCTGTGAGAGCCCATCAAATCTTCTCGTGGCAGGTGTCGTCCAAATTCCAGCTGACTCGCATGAACATCTAACACCGCTTGCATGGCACTTAGAAAAGGTGTGGCCATTCGCACTATCATCACGAAAACAGTCAGAAGACTGTACCCCCCCCCAATACATCTGGCGTGCGGGGGGTGGGGAGGGTAACACTTGCATAAAATGCTTATATGCATGAACAGATCTGATCACATAACACAGAGTGACACATTGGTCTGGGCGCTGAACGAACAGGGGGTGTCCGCTCACAGCCACGGCTGTAAAGATCTCTGCTCCTACACATCCCAGCTTGAGAACACGTTCCGTGTTTGGCGCACCTTCTCCCTGTCCCTGTTGATTTCACGGATTTTTCTGCAGCGATTACAGGCCAGCGATGGTAGCTCAGTGGTAAAGTTTCTGGCTGGCAATCAGAGCTTTTGGAAAGTGCAGGTTTGAATCCCGTGGGTGGCATGTATATATATATTTTTTCACAGCAGCTGCACGATGTGGTTACACATCACGCAGGTGCTCGCACTGTGTTCCCACATGCACGAACCATCGCAGCGGCATTGTGCACGCCTGAGCAATGTTTTCGTGGTTCGGTCATACGAGCTGTTCCGCTGTGAGTCACCCGGAACTTAGTCGCACTATGTGTGAAGGGGCCCTAACATATGTCACCTCTCATAGAATCCAACAGATGTTGACCTTGTTTGACCTTTACTTTGGAGACCAAACATTCAACACAGTCAAAACTATTCCATTTATTAATCCTTTTATTTCAACCAATAACTTTCATTTTTAACTTTAACCCCATAACTCCAGAACATTACATCATAGATAGTCCAAACTATACTTTTTTTGGAATTGTTACGATCAAACAAATAATGTGATATAGTTTTCAACGTGATTGGAGCATTTTAAAATTTTGACCTCTGTGTAATTCTTCATTGACTCCTGCCTGGCTACAGCTACCGGTTAGGTCAAAATTGATGACTGGCTCATGGACTAACATTACAGATGTGGGGAAAAGACAGAGAACAGTGCTGCATTACATCTTCAGACACTAAGTATCATAATTATTAAGTATCCATTAAATCAAGTTATTAATTTGGTTCTTCAACCAATGTCTTATAATTTTCTCATTATTTCCCCTCCGTTAAATAATGAATGAATGAATGAATGAATGAAAACTGTTTATTTCGAACATTTGATACAACAACAATTACAAGATAGATCAGTAAAGACAACAACAAAAAAGTTCCTACTGTGTACCCAACATGTCCGAAAAGGGGTAGGGTGAAGCATCAGCTTATTTATCCCTACCCCTTCTTCCCCACAACCAGTAATACCCTTGCCACATATACACATAAATTCCTACACACCTAAACCGATATCAATATATATATATATATATACATATATATACACACACATACATATACACATCAACATACACATATATACACATATACATATATACACGTATATATACACAAACATAAATATACACCTACACATACCTACTTACATACAAAATACTATATATTTACAAGCCGAAGCAAACAACAAAAACACCCTAACCCTCATTACCCTTCCTCCTCCCTATACCCAGAAAAAACCATATTTTTGTACCGCTGTTTGAACTGGTTCATGCTTGGACATTGCTTGAGCCCCACTCCCAATCTGTTCCACATCCTCACCCCACAGACAGAAATACAGAAACCTTTTAATGTTGTTCGTGCCCACTGATGCTTTAAATTAAATTTCCCCCTCAGACTGTAATCCCCTGATCTGTTAAAAAACATATTTTTAATATTTGCTGGAAGTAAATTGTTTATTGCTTTATACACAATTTGTACTGTTTGAAAATGAACCAAGTCTGTGAATTTTAATAATTTGGATTGTAAAAATAGTGGATTTGTATGATCTCTATAGCCAGTATTATGAATAATTCTTATAGCTCTTTTCTGCATTACTGATAGTGATTGTGTTGTACCTTTATAAGTATTACCCCATACCTCTGCACAGTACTGTAAATATGGTAAAACCAGTGAGCAGTAAAGAATGCGGAGTGAGTTGTGGTCCAGAATATGTTTCGCTTTGTTTAGAACTGAAATGCTTCTTGACAGTTTACTTTGTATATGTTTTATATGAGTCTTCCAGTTTATCTTATCATCTATTATCACCCCCAGAAACTTATTTTCATGTACCCTTTCAATATCTACCCCCTCGACTTGTAACTGAACCTGTATGTCTGTATTACAATAGCCAAATAACATGTATTTTGTTTTACTTAAGTTTAATGATAATTTATTTCTGTCAAACCATATTTTCAATTTTCCCATTTCTATACTGATCCTCCTCAATAACTCCTGCAAATCCCCCCCTGAACAAAAAATGCTTGTGTCATCTGCAAATAATACTAATTTTAATATTTTGGAAACATTGACAATATCATTTATATAAATTAGAAACAGTTTTGGACCCAATACTGACCCCTGTGGGACGCCACAAGCATTGTCCAAGCATGATGATGTATATTCCCCCAACTTCACAAACTGTTTTCTGTTACTTAAGTAGCTTCTCACCCAGTGCAACACCAACCCCCTAATCCCATACTGTTCAAGTTTACTGATTAATATGTCATGATTGATTGTATCAAAAGCCTTTTTAAGGTCTATAAATATTCCAACTGAATGTAATTTGTGGTCTATGGCGTTTGTAATCTCCTCAACTGATTCTATTAATGCAAGTGATGTTGAACTATGTGCTCTGAATCCATATTGACTATCAGTAAGTAATTTATGTTTATTTATGAATTTGTCTAATCTATTATTGAATAACTTTTCTAATAATTTGGAAAATTGTGGAAGCAAAGAAACAGGTCTATAATTTGTGAAGTGGTGTCTATCCCCAGTCTTATACAGCGGCACAACCTTAGCTATTTTCATTTGATTGGGAAATTTACCGGTTTGAAATGATAAGTTACAGATGTATGTTAATGGTTCTACAATCCATTCAATGACCTGTTTTACCACCACCATATCAATTTCATTTAAATCGGTAGATGTTTTATATTTACAATTATTCACAATGTCTATAATTTCATTTCCATCCACTGCTGTGAGGAACATTGAACAGGGATTTCTTTCTATGAGATTATTATCCCAATCCTCAGGTTGGGAATCGGGAATTTTTTCTGCCAAGCTTGGTCCAATATTTACAAAAAAATTATTAAAACCGTTGACTACCTCATCCTTATTTTCCTTCTTGACATTATTATCAATGAAATACTGAGGGTAACTCTGTTTTTTATTACCATTTTTGATAATGCTATTTAATATATCCCATATTCCTTTAATATTGTTTTTGTTATTATATAATATGTTACTATAATATTCCTTCCTACATACCCGTATAATATTAGTTAATCTATTTTTGTATTTCTTATATCTATTTTCTGCCTCTTTAGTCTTTAGTTTTATGAATTCTCTATACAGTGTATTTTTCTTATTACATGCATTTCGTAACCCTTTCGTCATCCATGGTCGAGCTTGGATTTTTTGTTTTCTGTAGTCTTGTTTAATTGGACAATTTTTATCATATAATGATGTAAATATTTGTAAAAAAAGTTTCATATGCACTATCAACATCACTTTCACTGTATACCTTTTCCCAGTTTTGCTCCTGTAAATCCTTCTTTAGTGTGTTCATGTTTTCCTCTGTCCGCACTCGCCTGTATTTTATTTTCTCCTCTGGCTGATTCCGCCGATGGTTTCTATTATAAACGATGAAAACTGGTAGATGATCACTAATGTCATTGATTAATAATCCACTCACAGTGTTATTCTCAATATCATTGCTGAATATATTATCAATTAAGGTGGCACTATGGGATGTAATTCTGCTTGGCCTGGTGATTTTTGGATATAAACTCATACTGTACATTATACTGATAAATTCATCTGTTATTTTATGCTTATTTGGATTGAGCAGATCAATATTTAAGTCACCACAAATGAACACAGTTTTTTGATTAGTTTTTGAGAACATTTTTCCCATACAGTCAGTGAATGTTTCAATACTAGATCCTGGTGCTCTATATATACAGCTGACTAATACATTTTTGCTTTTTTCTTCACATATTTCAATAGTTATACATTCTAATAAGTTATCAATCACAGTTGTCATATTGTCTACTATTTTATAATCCATGTTCTTATCCACATACACAGCCACTCCTCCTCCACTCTTATTTTTTCTGTTTACACAATTAAATTCATATCCATCCAGTTCAAAATCCATTCCTTTATCTTCATTGATCCATGTTTCTGATATAGCAATTATGTTAAATATTTTTTTAAACTGACTTAAATATTCTTTAATGTTGTTAAAGTTTGCATATAGACTTCTGCTGTTGAAATGGATTATTGATAATTTGTTATCCGTTTTAATGATCCGATTAAACTGTTCATCTGTATAATAGCAACAACTGTCATTGATATTTGAGAAGAAATTATTGTCCGGGTCTATATCGTGCTCCAAGTCCAGTACATTGTGGTCTGTGTATTTAAATGTTCTCAGTTCTACTTTTCCATGATCAGCAATCCTTTGAGTTATATCCTTCTTGTCTCCAGATGTAGATGAATAGGTAGTAGATGAATAGGTTCCTCTGGTCTGTGTCATGGTGTTGTGATGTGTTTGTGTCCTCATACCTTATTGGTCATATCTGTCCAGATCCTCGCTTTAAGAAACACTATTGTTCATATTTGTCCAGCTCCTCGATGTTCCTTATTGCCATGACTTTTGCTTGTTCTGGTGATCCGTTCAGTTTGATGAATATTTTACAGTTTGAAGTCCATGTGTGCTGGATTTTTCCCTGTTTCTTCAAGAAGCGTGCTTTCCTGGCGATGTCGGCATTCCGTTTGGTGAGATGTTCATTGATGAATACGTTTGTCCCTTTCAGTTTTCTTCCTTGTTTTAACAGTGCTGTTTTGTGTTTTCTGTTGATGAATCTCATGATGACGGTTCGTTTATCACCGTCATTTCTCCGGGGCAGAGGGTGGCATGCTTCAATGTTATTTAAATCCATTTCTATACCTTTAGATAGGAGGAAATCAGCAACCTGTTTTTCCACAGAGCTGACCTCCTGTTCACTGGGCTCCCCTCCGCTCTCATCTGTTACCGCCCGTGCGTAGGACCGTGGTTTGATGTGAAGACCTGTGATGATGACGTCGTTGATTCTGGTGTACTGCTCCAATTCAGCCACTCTATTTTCCAGCTGCACCAGATGCCGGTCTTTCTCGGCATTCTGGAGCCGTAATGCCTTCACCTCCTCCACCAGATCCATGATTGATTTCTGTTGCTGCTTCACAACAGAAATCTCCTCTGATAAAAAGTCCAGAGATTTTTTAATATCGTCACCTTCCTCCGCTGTCAGAACCTTCTTAGGCCCCATGGTCGGCTTATGAGCAGCTTGTCGATCGCCGATGTTAACAGCCTGCGTTGTTTGTCACCGGGATGGATCTGCACTTCGCTGGTGCCGCGCGGCCTCGGTGTTTCCGCGCTGATGGATCCGCGGTGGCTGCACGAGGCCTCGGGGAAGCGGCACTCGTGACGCGCGGTTCTAATGACGCAGCGCGCGGCCTCAGTGAATTCACCACGTTGGGCCTCGGACGTTGTTGCTGTCCAGTCGCGGGGCTAAGTTGCCGGTTGAGGTGGTATTCCCACTGTCCGGGTTGGCAAACACCGGCGTGGCAGATGGCAACTACAAACACCACCTCTGAAAACTCAGGTACAAACTTTTTGCAGCTCACTCTGACGACACGCAGCTCTGACTGACTGTGACTGACGCAGCTCTGACGTGTAGGTGTCAATAATAATGCTAGATAATAATAGATAAGAAATAATGTAGAGAACCCACTGTTCTCTACATTGTGAGTATCCTCTTCCTAAAGAGAAAAAAAATGCTTACAGGTCTTTCTTCAGCATGTCCACAATGAGGCCATCCACCCTGCGTGCATTGACCAGGTACCAGACCATGCCTCCAAAGTGTCTGGTAAAGCGAAGCAGTGCGTATTTGCCATGCTTGTCCATGTCCTCATAAGTGGCTGTGTGTACCTTGACAGAAGGAATACAAACACATACATCAGAGAACACTTGGGCTTACAGGTAAAAGTGCTGATGAAGCTTCTTTCAATGAACAAATAAGAGTACGATGTTTATTGGAGGTACCACATAATTACCACAATTGAGAATTCTGAATAAGAAGTGGATACTCAATCTGCTTTTCACATTTTACTAAATGACACAAAAAACATCAATCTGACTGTTTACAAGTACACTTAAGTATAACTGGTGTCTTTGTCAAAATAACTGGAAACATATGGTATCTAACCCCATCTAATGGGGATACCAGAGATGTATCACAACTCAAACAAATGAGATGAGGACAAACAAGCAGCACAACTCAAACGGCATCATGTACAAACTGAGCGAACACAGTCAGATGTCACCTCACTTCATCTTCATTATGTGTTGCAGGTTTAAGATGGTACATTAAAGCAAGAATGATGCATACTGCTGATGTGGGCAACAATCAGGGTTGATGCTGTGGTGCTTGTAACTTCATACAATACAATTCTGTTACAACAACAGGAAACATCAACTAGGGAAGAAATATCGTGGAATGATTTGAAATGGTCCTTCTTTTGCATCATATTAAGACAGTTTTGAGTAAAAGAAAATTAGACTGTGCTGCTATTTCCACCTGCTCAGCAAAAACATGCTACGCTGAGGCAGTGTAAAAGCAACATAAATGCCTCTTACCCTGATGTATTCTGAAGAATCTGGTTCAAATTGGACCAAGCACAGATCTAACACATCCTTATGTCGATCGTCAGCAAACACCCTCTGATGGAAGGAGAGGTAAAAATAAGCAATAAAAATGACAAGCCAATATTAAAAAGAGACGTTATATCTATACTGTGATTTGGTGTGGGATCCATAACAAATACCGTATTTCTCAAAATGTGTAAAAGTCTCCCTCTAATGGCTTTCACCAACAAAGTGACTGTTCACAAATAAGCCTTTTATCAAATGCTACAGCACTTGTGTGATTTTCATCCTCAAATTTTCACACAGATTTGTACATCCAGGCCACACTGAACAAGCTCTCAAATTTAGAATTTGATAGATTAATAGATTATAAAACCGCTGCTATTCACTGATGGAACATTTCAAATGGACCATTTCATTTTCAGGCATCCAAGCACCAACATCAGGATTTGTTATTTTTCCTTTTCTCCTCTAAAAGTATCTGAAGTTCAGACACCACAAAAGTTACAGCAACCAAACTTAGCAGATAGATGCAAAATCACCACAGCTGCTCAGATCCTAAAAACTACAAGGATCTACCTCATGATGGCACTATAATAGTCACTTTTACTTTTTTGGTTAATAACATGTGAACCATGAGTCATGCAATTAAAATTCTTTGCTGGATTAACTGCTCCTTCTGCATCCATCGACACAGGCCACGCCCATTTGAACATGGAAAAAAATGTTCAATCATTTTGAATTTTTTGCAAAGCACTTTTTTGCTGCTCCTCCTTTTTGCACAATCTTCACAAAATGTGGCACACAGAATGATTGAACTGAGCCACACAAAAATTATTCAATGGATTTTTGAAATTTTTTTCTGTTTTGCTAAAATCAGCTGCTGAACTTGAGTGGGTTTGGCTCATTTTGTTAAATCTGTCATAGCTCATGAATGAATTACTTTTTTGAAATCAAACTTGGTGGACATGATCAACATGGAGGTCTGCAAAAAGTCATACCTGAACTGATATTATGGGTGCACCACAACCTCCAACAGACTTTTGCCAGTAACAACTGAGCCAGGCATCATAGAATTGTGATTTTATTATTATTTTCTTTTAGATAGACGTGATAGATGCAGCTGTGCTCAGCTGCATCTATTCATGTACATTCCACCTATATACACCGTACATGTTGCGGCTTTTGAATTATTCTTATTCTTCAATAAAACCAATTTTAGCTCAGAGAACATAATTGTGACACAATGAAACTTGGTCACACACCTTCCACATTGCAACCTCCACTTGGACAAAAACAAAAACACTCATTAACTGCTAGGTGGTGCTATCAAATTTATTAATTTATATAGAGCCAATTTGCGATGAGATCGCCTCAAGGCGCTTCACACAGCACAATAAAAGCAGAGAAAATTGAATTAAAAATTTTAAAACACAATAATAAAACAAAACCATAAAATAAAAACATTATAACAATAAAATGAATGATAAAACAAGGAAAACAGTCTTTAAACATGATTTAAAAGTCTTCACAGTATCCGACTGTCGTATGTGTCTCGGGAGATCGTTCCACAGAGCTGGGGCATGGCAAGAGAAAGCTCTGTGACTGGCAGACTTTTTATTCATCCTGGGAACACATAAAAGTCCTGCACCTGCGAATGCAGGGTCCGAGCTGGTACATAGGGGCTTACCAGCTCAGCCAGATAGGGAGGTGCAAGTCCATGAACAATTTTATAGACCATTAACAGCACCTTAAAATCCAATCTTGCAGCAACAGGAAGGGATGCCAAAATGGGCGTAATGTGATCAAACTTTCTGCTTTGTGTCAAAAGTCTGGCAGCAGCATTTTGAACCAGTTAAAGACCCCCTAATACTGAACTGTGGTAAACCAGAAAATAGAGCATTACAATAGTCCAATCTAGAAGAGATAAACGCATGGATCAGGGTCTCAGCATGAGTCAAAGACAGGATGGGACAAATCTTCGCTATATTTCACAAATGGAAGACAGCAGTCCTCGTAATGTCTCTAATGTGGAGGTCAAAAGACAATGTAGGATCAAAAAATTACTCCAAGATTCCTCACTTCGTCCGTATGATGTATAACACATGAACCTAAGCTAAGCGCTACCTGATCAAATTGATGCCGATACCTTGCTGGACCAAGAACCATCATTTCAGTCTTATTAGAATTTAAAAGTAGGAAGTTACTAGACATCCAACTTCTCACTGAAGCAAGGCAAGCTTCCAAAGATTTTATGTGAATGAGATTACCAGCAGTTAACGACACGTACAATTGGGTGTCATCAGCATAGTAATGAAAGGAGATTTGGAGATTTTCAAGTCCAGACTTAAGATGCACTTATTTTCCCTTTCATATGGCTAGCATACTGGTACAGTTTTGTTTTACGCTTTTTACTCTTTTAATTCATTTATTAGTAATTGGAGTGGGCTGCGGCCTCAACTTTACCTAAATTCTGGGTCTTTTAGTAAAGTTTAGGGGTAGTGGCCGGCGATCACCTTAGTATTTCTCTTTTTTCTTGTTGTTTAATGCTGGCAAATTATACAGTATTTTTTGTCTTTCTGATGCCTGATTCTATTTTATCTCTGTTTAAGGTGCAGCTCCATCCAGAGATGGGAGTTGTATTTGTGTTGGCGATCCTCCTGTCCTGTGCACCAATAGCATTTCTTGTATATCTGTCCGTGAATTATTCTGTGAATTGTTCTGTAATTTATGTTTGTAGCAAGGCCCAAGCAGAGGGTCACCCCTTTAAGTCTGGTCTGCTTGAGGTTTCTCCCTCAGAGGGAGTTTTTCCTTACCACTGTTGCTCAGGGGGTTGGTAAGGTTAGACCTTACCTGTGTGAAGCGCTTTGAGGCAACTCTGTTGTGATTTGGCACTATATAAATGAAAATAAATTGAAATTCAACTAATCCACAGTATCCACAGCTCACTAAAGATCATTCGCTGCTTTAGTAAGCACTGGAGTGATATTTTCTAAAAGCAGACTGCAATGGCTGAAAAAGATTATTCTCAGTAAGATAGTCCATGTCCTGCCGCAAAACCACCTTTTCAAGAATTTTAGAGCAAAATGACAAATTTGATAACGGCCTATAATTTTTCAATACACTAAGGTCAAGATTGTATTTCTTAAGTAATGGTTTAACCACTGCAGATTTAAAACATTTAGGAACAGGTCCAGAAGTTAGTGAAAAGTAAACAACTTCCAGCACAGTCGGCCTGAGAATGGGCCATAGCTCCTTAACAGTTTTGTTGGTATGGGGTCAAATAAACAAGTTGTGTTTTTTGTAGACATCACAAGTTTTGTCAGCGCACCTAGTGAAATACTATTAAATTCAGTAAATCTAGGTAACACCTCAATGGTAGCACCCACATCAACAGCAGGGTGCAGTGGCTGAACCAAGGTATGCTGAGATATGCTCAACCTAATGTCTTCTATTCTCTTCTTAAAATAATCCAGGAAGTCCTGTGTCAAAAAAGGAGCGTGACTAACAGGTGGCTGTCCATGAATAAGAAATGCTACCATGTCAAACAAAAACTTTGAGTTATGCTTGTTTTTGTTCATCAATCGGAATAACAGGCCCACTTTATAGCCAGTAGTGTATGCTTATAATCTAAAATAGCATCATGCCACGCAAGGTGGAACATCTCTAATTTAGAACTACGCCATTTCCATTCCAAATATCTAGCCTTCTGCCTAATGTCACGCAAGTAACCATTGAACCAAGGCGACTGTGGTTTTTAGCGCTAAATTCAAGCTATCCGCAAGACTGTCCACTGACTGAACATTCTCCAGACTCAAAGTCAAAATTTCAGGCAATTTCGCTTCAAGTTCAATCATAGTTGAGGGTTTAGTACATCGCCGCAGTAACAGAAAAGGTTGTTGCTCCACCAAAAGCGGCAGTGTAAATGTAAACCTAATAAATAAACCTAATAAACCACCTGGTCGTTACTGTGAGTTTCTCTGTGAATTTTCAAACCTTTTGTCTGACTTAGTGCTTAGCTCAGATAAGATAATTATAGTGGGCGATTTTAACATCCACACAGATGCTGAGAATGACAGCCTCAACACTGCATTTAATCTATTATTAGACTCAATTGGCTTTGCTCAAAATGTAAATGAGTCCACCCACCACTTTAATCATATCTTAGATCTTGTTCTGACTTATGGTATGGAAATTGAAGACTTAACAGTATTCCCTGAAAACTCCCTTCTGTCTGATCATTTCTTAATAACATTTACATTTACTGTGATGGACTACCCAGCAGTGGGGAATAAGTTTCATTACACTAGAAGTCTTTCAGAAAGCGCTGTAACTAGGTTTAAGGATATGATTCCTTCTTTATGTTCTCTAATGCCATATACCAACACAGTGCAGAGTAGCTACCTAAACTCTGTAAGTGAGATAGAGTATCTCGTCAATAGTTTTTTAGTTTTTTAAGGTGGCAGTAATTAAACCATTACTTAAAAAGCCATCATTTGACCCAGCTATCTTAGCTAATTATAGGCCAATCTCCAACCTTCCTTTTCTCTCAAAAATTCTTGAAAGGGTAGTTGTAAAACAGCTAACTGATCATCTGCAGAGGAATGGTCTATTTGAAGAGTTTCAGTCAGGTTTTAGAATTCATCATAGTACAGAAACAACATTAGTGAAGGTTACAAATGATCTTCTTATAGCCTCAGACAGTGGACTCATCTCTGTGCTTGTTCTGTTAGACCTCAGTGCTGCTTTTGATACTGTTTACCATAAAATTTTATTACAGAGATTAGAGCATGCCATAGGTATTAAAGGCACTGCGCTGCAGTGGTTTGAATCATATTTATCTAATAGATTCGCTCTCAGACTGCAGGCTTACTTGATGCACTGTTTCTTTCTCTTTTTGCTCCGTATGCATCACTCTGCATTTAATCATTAGTGATCGATCTCTGCCCCTCTTCACGGCATGTCTTTTTCCTGTTTTTTTCCCTCAGCCCCAACCAGTCTCAGCAGAAGACTGCCCCTCCCTGAGCCTGGTTCTGCTGGAGGTTTCTTCCTGTTAAAAGGGAGTTTTTCCTTCCCACTGTTGCCAAGTGCTTGCTCATAGGGGGTCGTTTTGACCGTTGGGGTTTTTCATAATTATTGTATGGCCTTGCCTTACAATATGGAGCGCCTTGGGGCAACTGTTTGTTGTGATTTGGCGCTATATAAGAAAAAAGTTGATTGATTGATTGATTGATAGTTCCTAGGGTTTGTAAGAGTAGAATGGGAGGCAGAGCCTTCAGCTTTCAGGCTCATCTCCTGTGGAACCAGCTCCCAATTCAGATCAGGGAGACAGACACCCTCTCTACTTTTAAGATTAGGCTTAAAACTTTCCTTTTTGCTAAAGCTTATAGTTAGGGCTGGATCAGGTGACCCTGAACCATCCCTTAGTTATGCTGCTATAGACTTAGACTGCTGGGGGGTTCCCATGATGCACTGAGTGTTTCCTTCTCTTTTTGCTCTGTATGCACCACTCTGCATTTAATCATTAGTGATTGATCTCTGCTCCCCTCCACAGCATGTCTTTTTCCTGGTTCTCTCCCTCAGCCCCAACCAGTCCCAGCAGAAGACTGCCCCTCCCTGAGCCTGGTTCTGCTGGAGGTTTCTTCCTGTTAAAAGGGAGTTTTTCCTTCCCACTGTCGCCAAGTGCTTGCTCACAGGGGGTCATTTTGACCGTTGGGGTTTTTAGGTAATTATTGTACGGCCTTGCCTTACAATATAAAGCGCCTTGGGGCAACTGTTTGTTGTGATTTGGCGCTATATAAATAAAATTGATTGATTGATTAAATGAGTGATCAGAGACCACCGATGCAAGAGGCAAGATGTCGATATTCGTGACAGTAAAGCCACATGCAAGAACCAAATCAAGGGTATTTCCACTAATGTGCGTCGAGTCCTGAATGAATCCCAATGCTCCCACAATTTTCATAAATGATTGACAAAGGGGATTAGAGGGTTTATTTTCCATCCATCCATCCATCCACTTTCTTCCGCTTTATCCGGAGTCGGGTCGCAGGGGGCAGCAGCTCAAGCAAAGCCGCCCAGACCTCCCGATCCACACACACCTCCCCCAGCTTCTCAGGGGGAACCCCAAGGTGTTCCCAAGACAGCCGAGAGATGTAGTCCGTCCAGCATGTCCTGGGTCTTCCCAGGGGCCCCCTCCCAATGGGACGTGGCCGGAACACCTCTCCAGCGAGGCGTACAGGGGGCACCCGGAAAAGATGCCCGAGCCACCTCAATTGACTCCTCTCGACGTGGAGGAGCAGCGGCTCGACTCTGAGCTCCTCCCGAGTGACCGAGCTCCTCACCTTATCTCTAAGGGAGCGCCCAGCCACCTTGCGAAGGAAACTCATCTCGGCCGCTTGTACTCGCAATCTCATTCTTTCGGTCATGAGCCAAATCTCATGACCATAGGTGAGGATCGGAACGTAGATCGATCGGTAAATCAAGAGCTTAGCCCCCCTACTCAGCTCTCTCTTCACCACGACGGTCCGATACAGCGACCGCATCACTGCAGATGCTGCACCGATCTATCTATCTCACGCTCCATCCGTCCCTCACTCGTGAACAAGACCCCGAGATACTTAAACTCCTCCACTTGAGGCAAGGACACTTCACCGACCTGAAGAGGGCAAAGCACCTTTTTCCGGTCGAGAACCATGGCCTCGGATTTGGAGGTGCTGATTTTCATCCCGATCGCTTCACACTCGGCTGCAAACCGCCCCAGTGCACGCTGAAGGTCCTGATTTGACGAAGCCAACAGAACCACATCGTCCGCAAACAGCAGAGATGAGATTCTGTTGTTCCCAATCCAGACCCCTCTACACCCTGGTTGCGCCTAGAAATTCTGTCCATAAAAATAATGAATAGAACCGGTGACAAAGGGCATCCCTGGCAGAGGCCAATGTGCACTGGAAACAGGTTTGACTTACTACCGGCAATGCGAACCAAGCTCCTGCTGCGGTCGTACAGGGACCGGATAGCCCTTAGCAAAGGACCCCGGACCCCGTACTCCCGGAGCACTCCCCACAGGGTGCCCCGAGGGACACGGTCGAACGCCTTCTCCAGATCCACAAAACACATGTGGACTGGTTGGGCGAACTCCCATGAACCCTCGAGCACCCGATGGAGCGTGTAGAGCTGGTCAGGTGTGCCGCGACCAGGACGAAAACCACACTGCTCCTCCTGAATCTGAGGTTCGACCATTGGTCGAATTCTCCTCTCCAGTACTCTGGAATACACCTTACCGGGGAGGCTGAGGAGTGTGATCCCCCTATAGTTGGAACACACCCTCCGGTCCCCCTTCTTAAAAAGAGGGACCACCACCCCGGTCTGCCAGAGGCACTGTCCCCGATCGCCACGCGATGTTGCAGAGGCGTGTCAGCCAAGACAGTCCCACAACATCCAGAGACTTAAGGTACTCAGGACGGATTTCATCCACCCCAGGAGCCTTGCCACTGAGGAGCTTTCTAACCACCTCGGTGACTTCGGCCTGGGTAATGGATGAGTCCGCTTAAGGGCTTATTTTATGAATGTTAAATTCACCAATAATCAAGACTAGAGATGAATGCACCAAATTCATTTAAGAAATCATAATACCACCCCTGGCAAAAATTATGGAATCACCGGCCTCGGAGGATGTTCATTCAGTTGTTTAATTTTGTAGAAAAAAAGCAGATCACAGACATGACACAAAACTAAAGTCATTTCAAATGGCAACTTTCTAGCTTTAAGAAACACTATAAGAAATCAGGAAAAAAAAATTGTGGCAGTCAGTAATGGTTACTTTTTAGACCAAGCAGAGGGAAAAAAATATGGAATCACTCATTTCTGAGGAAAAAAGTTATGGAATCATGAAAAACAAAAGAACGCTCCAACACATCACTAGTATTTTGTTGCACCACCTCTGGCTTTTATAACAGCTTGCAGTCTCTGAGGCATGAACTTAATGAGTGACAAACAGTACTCTTCATCAATCTGGCTCCAACTTTCTCTGATTGCTGTTGCCAGATCAGCTTTGCAGGTTGGAGCCTTGTCATGGACCATTTTCTTCAACTTCCACCAAAGATTTTCAATTGGATTAAGATCCGGACTATTTGCAGGCCATGACATTGACCCTATGTGTCTTTTTGCAAGGAATGTTTTCACAGTTTTTGCTCTATGGCAAGATGCATTATCATCTTGAAAAATGATTTCATCATCCCCAAACATCCTTTCAACTGATGGGATAAGAAAAGTGTCCAAAATATCAACGTAAACTTGTGCATTTATTGATGATGTAATGACAGCCATCTCCCCAGTGCCTTTACCTGAGATGCAGCCCCATATCATCAATGACTGTGGAAATTTACATGTTCTCTTCAGGCAGTCATCTTTATAAATCTCATTGGAACGGCACCAAACAAACGTTCCAGCATCATCACCTTGCCCAATGTAGATTCGAGATTCATCACTGAATATGACTTTCATCCAGTCATCCACAGTCCATGATTGCTTTTCCTTAGCCCATTGTAACCTTGTTTTTTTTCTGTTTAGGTGTTAATGATGGCTTTCGTTTAGCTTTTCTGTATGTAAATCCCATTTCCTTTAGGCGGTTTCTTACAGTTCGGTCACACAGACGTTGACTCCAGTTTCCTCCCATTCGTTCCTCATTTGTTTTGTTGTGCATTTTTGATTTCTGAGACATATTGCTTTAAGTTTTCTGTCTTGACGCTTTGATGTCTTCCTTGGTCTACCAATATGTTTGCCTTTAACAACCTTCCCATGTTGTTTGTATTTGGTCCAGAATTTAGACACAGCTGACTGTGAACAACCAACATCTTTTGCAACATTGCGTGATGATTTACCCTCTTTTAAGAGTTTAATAATCCTCTCCTTTGTTTCAATTGACATCTCTCGTGTTGGAGCCATGATTCACGTCAGTCCACTTGGTGCAACATTTCTCCAAGGTGTGATCACTCCTTTTTAGATGCAGACTAAAGAGCAGATCTGATTTGATGCAGGTGTTCGTTTTGGGGATGAAAATTTACAGGGTGATTCCATAATTTTTGCCAGGGGTTGTACGGGCCAGAAGGCCTATAAACAGTGACAAGGTAACATAGGTGATTTCCATTTTTATGACCTTGACAATACGTAGCATCACGGGCATAACAGAGAATCAGCTTAAAGGAATTATATTTATGACCCCCAACAGCTAAGAAGGTAAACCTGGATTTATAAATAAAAGCAACACCCCCGCCTTGCATCACATCATGAGAAACATGACTAAATGTATACACCAGTGGGCAGGCCTCATTCAGAGGAAGGACAGCTGTGGATTTAAGCCAGGTTTCACATAACCCAAGCATATCCAGGTGATGATCCACAATTAAATAATTAATCAGCAATGACTTCGAAGACAGTGAACTGATGTTAATGTGACCTAAACTAATGATCTCAGTAGGGTCAACAGTGTTTGATAAAGCCATGCTGAGATTTAGCTCCTCAGCTGTCAATGATGCAGCACACTTCAGCAGCTGAAGGAGCTCAGGTGAAACGCCGCTGCGGGCCTGCAGCTGACAGCACCGACGCAGAACATGCAACTGCTTTGATTTCACTGAACCTTTGCATCAAGTCACTGTAATAATAAAGCTGTATTTAATACTAATATTTAAACTCTGCAATTAATCTACAGTTTATATGCGGCTGAACTGTGGGGGGGGGGGCAATCCATGCAGATCATGGCTCAACTATGGTCCCTTACCTCATGAGCCAGGACAGTTGCTACCTGGCTCTGTGACACTGGTTACAATTGCTAACACTAAATTTAATGTTCTCTACCTTCAGATTCTCCTCCTTGAAGATGAGATGTGGTATAATTTTGCGTCCCTCCTTGGGGAAGTAGACCTGAATTAGCCGGTCCCTCTCTTCCCAGGTTGCCTTCCTCAGGGTTCCATCAGGCTCCCTTACAACAATGAATCGCTCCTGAGGGAATGACAAATCACAAATTTTACACGTTTGAGATTAACAGACTTAGATTTCAGCAATCTTGTAAATTAACTGCAAGCCACATGATGCAACATGGATTTAGTTCACTTAGGGAAGCATCCAAATTTGACGTATGAAAACTGCACAACATTCATGGGCAAAATGGAAGTCAGTATACAAGAATGAAATTAGAGTTGCAATGATTCACTGATTATTAATCAACTATTAATCACCAGCTATTCTGATAATTGATAAAATCATTTTGAGTTTTTTAATATCCAAACTCTTTGATTTCAGCTTTTTAAAAGTGAGTATTATTTTAGTAGTCTTATTTTAGTAGCTGCTTTACTCCAATCTGGCAGTAAATTGAATATCTTTTGGCTGTGCACAAAACATTTCAAGGCTTTCAGGGCTCTGTATAACACCGGTAGACAATGTCCACCATTTTTTACATTTTATGGACCCAACAACTAATCAAAAAATAATAATAATTTATTGATTAACTGATTATGAAAACAATTGTTAGCTGCAGTCTTAAATGAAAAGTCATTAGCCTGCCAACTTTACCACCAATGTATTTGCATTTAGGGCCAGTGTGAATTATAAGCTTCTGCTCTCAGCTTTTAAAATTAAAAACCTCTGAGGTCTCATTAATAAAATGTAGGATGTGCGTAGGACTCATACTAAAAGTATACATATCATATTTTGCAGAGCACAATATCCTCCACGAGCAAATACTGCTTTAGTACAAGTGCTTGCTACATTCTGATAAAATTTCAAGGTATTTTAAATTCATCCTAAATATGTGAGGAGTTGATTTAAGAATGCAGGCACCAACTGATGAAACTGGCAGTCTGAGTTTGTTAATCAAAGGCCATAACTCTAATAAAATGTGTCAATCTTGTACAATCGTACAATATGTGTATTACGGTATTAATCTATAACAAGGATTTGTAGCAAATTGCATGAAATTCCATCTAAAAGTGTGAGAGGAGTTGATTTCAGAATGCAGACACCCACTCATGAACTTGACGGAGTATAGACTTGTTAATCATGGGCCATAACGCTATTAAAATGGGCCAAACTCAAATAATATTAAAATGTGTATTATCAACCTATAACAAGGACTTGTACCAAGTTTCAGAAATTCCTTCTAAAAATGAGAGAAGGTTTAAAAATGCTGGCACCCACTCATGAAACTAACGGAGTCTAGATTTGTTAAAGGTGCGTTTACACATAAGCAAGACGCATTATGAATGTCATTTTTCTGTCATTCGTGACACATTCCTGACATTCTTAACGTGAGTTAACGCATCTGAATAGGTTTCTTAATAGGGCGTGTTGGTGCGTGATATTCTTGATATTCGTGGAGCATGTTTTTGCCTGTCAAAAAATCTTCCACGAATGTCACACACCACCCTCATTTCACCTCACGTAGTGGAGGTCACAACTGAGCGTGTTGATCTGTCTTGATGAGTAGTGATCCTTAACAGAACGTGACAACGTTCGTAGCGGTTCCTGTAATGGTTCTTGGAGCCCAAACTGTCACGTGTTATTACGAAGTGACACGGAAACTGTCACATTTCACTGCGCGCCACGACAAATCAGTTTTCTGTCACGTGCACACAATTAAACACGGCTCCACAGCGTTCAGTTTGATGCAGTATGCTGAAGAGGAACAGTGACGCGAAGTCAGCCAAGTGTCGTTCCACAGTTCCTGAAGCTCCTCAGGACGCTCCTGCAGGTGTTCCACCTGCTGCATGTGCCTGATGTTTGGGAAAACACGTGAGACAAGAGCCACATGAAGCCACACATCTGGCTCTGTCCGTCTCCTCCTCCTCCTCTCTGAGCCACTCCATGGCACAGAGCCCAGCTATGCATGCAGTCACAAAGTTCTAATGAGAAACTGGAGTGATCTGAATTGTTAGCAACAGTTGGATGAATATGGGTGTGTGTGGGGAGACAATTCACCTCGTTCACAACGTGACAGAACTTAACGATGCGCTGTTACGCGCAATAGCGCGCAACAACGCGGAACATTATTCTTGACCGTGCGTAATGGTTCCTGATCATTCTCCAGCAACACGTGCCATTAATCGTAACATGTGGTAACAGTTTGCAACAGTTCCTGAGGACACCTGACACCTCTGCCCCGAATCATCACATTCGTGAACAGCTTGGCATTCGTGACTTCTCGCTGTTATGCGTAAACGCAGCATAAACAAGGGCCATAACTCTGGTAAAATGGGCCCAACTCAAACAATATGATAATATACATGCTACCAACATATAACAAGGACATGGACCAAGTTTCACAAAATTCCTCCTAAAAACGTGAGAGGAGTTGATTTCAGAATGCTTGTACCCTTTTTGAGACGGACGGACGGAAATCACGATGACATAATTTTCCTTCTGGCCGTTGGCCAGCGGGAGATAAAAAGCAAAATGAATTTAATTGCCACACTATTTAGTTATTAATTTATAAGGCCCTCTAGCTGCCACCTTATCGTGGTGCGGGAGTTTGCGTACCCGGATGATCCTAGGAGCTATGTTGTCGGGGGCTTTGTGCTCCCTGTAGGGTCTCCCAAGGCAAACAGGTCCTAGGTGATGGGTCAGACTAAGGGCAGCTCAGAACCTCCATGACCAGTGAAAGATCAAGGACCGAGATGTCGCCCGGTATGGCGGAGCCGGGGTCCCACCCTGGAGCCAGGCCTGGGGTTGGGGCTCGCGCGCGAGCGCCTAGTGGTCGGGCCTTAGCCCATGGGACCCGGCCGGGCTCAGCCCGAAGGAGCAACGTGGGCCCGCCCTCCTGTGGGTTCACCACCTGCAGAGGGGGCCATGGGGGTCGGGTGCAGAGAGGATTGGGTGGCAGTCGAGGGCGGGTGGCCCAGCGGCCCGGTTCATGCTCACAGCCCCTGGCTGTTGGGACGTGGAATGTCACCTCGCTGGGGGGCAAGGAGCCTGAGCTTGTGCGGGAGGTTGAGAAATACCGACTAGAGATAGTCGGGCTCACCTCCACGCACAGCATGGGCTCTGGTACCCAACTCCTGGAGAGGGGCTGGACGCTTCATTTTTCTGGCGTTGCCCATGGGCTGGGGTTGCATTGCTTATTGCTCCCCAGCTCAGTCGCCATGTGTTGGAGTTCACTCCAGTGAACGAGAGGGTCGCGTCCCTACGCCTTCGGGTCGGGGACAGGTCTCTCACCGTTGTCTCGGCCTACGGGCCGAGCAGCAGTGCAGAGTACCCGACCTTCCTGGAGTCCCTGGGAGGGGTACTAGATAGCGCTCCGACTGGGGACTCCATTGTTCTCCTGGGGGATTTCAACGCCCACGTGGGCGGCGACAGTGAGACCTGGAGGGGGGTGACTGGGAAGCACGGCCTCCCCGATCTGAACCCGAGTGGTGTTCAGTTGTTGGACTTCTGTGCTAGTCACAGTTTGTCCATCACGAACACCATGTTCGAGCACAAGGGTGTCCATAAGTGCACGTGGCACCAGGACACCCTGAGCCGGAGGTCGATGATCGACTTTGTAGTCGTATCATCTGACCTTCGGCCACGTGTCTCGGACACTTGAGTAAAGAGAGGGGCAGAGCTGTCGATCGATCACCACCTGGTGGTGAGTTGGATCCGCTGGGAGGGGAGGAAGCCGGTCAGACCTGGCAGGCCCAAACGTATCGTGAGGGTCTGCTGGGAACGACTGGCGGAACCCTCTGTCAGGGAGGTCTTCAACTCCCACCTCCGGGAGAGCTTCTCCCAGTTCCCGGGGGAGGATGGAGACATGGAGTCCGAGTGGACCATGTTCTCCACCTCCATTGTTGATGCGGCCGCTCATAGCTGTGGTCGCAAGGTCTCTGGTGCCTGTCGCGGCGGCAATCCCCGAACCCGGTGGTGGACACCGGAAGTAAGGGATGCCGTCCAGCTGAAGGAGTCCTACTTATCTTTGTTGGTAGGTGGGACCCCAGAGGCAGCTGACAGGTACCGGCAGGCCAAGCGTGCCGCAGCCCGTGCGGTCGCAGAGGCAAAAACTCAGGTCTGGGAGGAGTTCGGGGAGGCTATGGAGGAGGACTATCGGTCGGCCTCGAAGAGATTCTGGCAAACCGTCCGACACCTCAGGAGGCGGAAGCAGCTCTCCACCGGCACTGTTTACGGTGCAGGTGGGGAGATATTGACCCTGACTGGGGATGTTGTTGGGCGGTGGAAGGAGTACTTTGAGGATCTCCTCAATCCCATCGTCACGTCTTCCGAAGAGGAGGCAGAGACTGGGGACCCAGAGGCGGACTCATCCATTACCCAGGCAGAAGTCACCGAGGTGGTTAGAAAGCTCCTCGGTGGCAAGGCTCCTGGGGTGGATGAAATCCGTCCTGAGTACCTTAAGTCTCTGGATGTTGTGGGACTGTCTTGGCTGACATGCCTCTGCAACATCGCGTGGCGATCGGGGACAGTGCCTCTGGATTGGCAGACCGGGGTGGTGGTCCCTCTGTTTAAGAAGGGGGACCGGAGGGTGTGTTCCAACTATAGGGGGATCACACTCCTCAGCCTCCCCGGTAAGGTCTATTCCAGAGTACTGGAGAGGAGAATTCGACCGATGGTCGAACCTCGGATTCAGGAGGAGCAGTGTGGTTTTCGTCCTGGTCGCAGCACACTGGACCAGCTCTACACGCTCCATCGGGTGCTCGAGGGTTCATGGGAGTTCGCCAAACCAGTCCACATGTGTTTTGTGGATCTGGAGAAGGCGTTCGACCGTGTCCCTTGGGGCACCCTGTGGGGAGTGCTCAGGGAGTACGGGGTCCGCGGTCCTTTGTTAAGGGCTATCCGGTCCCTGTACAACCCCAGCAGGAGCTTGGTTCGCATTGCCGGTAGTAAGTCAAACCTGTTTCCAGTGCATGCACGTTGGCCTCCGCCAAGGCTGCCCTTTGTCACCGGTTCTGTTCATTATTTTTATGGACAGAATTTCTAGGCGCAGCCAGGGTGTAGAGGGGGTCTGGTTTGGGAACCACAGAATCTTGTCTCGGCTGTTTGCGGACAATGTGGTTCTGTTGGCTTTGTCAAATCAGTACCTTCAGCGTGCACTGGGGCGGTTTGCAGCCAAGTGTGAGGCGTCCGGGATGATAATCAGCACCTCCAAATCCGAGGCCATGGTTCTCGACCGGAAAAAGGTGCTTTGCCCTCTTCAGGTCGGTGAAGTGTCCTTGCCTCATGTGGAGGAGTTTAAGTATCTCGGGGTCTTGTTCACGAGTGAGGGACGGATGGAGCGTGAGATCGATAGACGGATCGGTGCAGCGTCTGCAGTGATGCGGTCGCAGTATCGGACCGTCGTGGTGAAGAGAGAGCTGAGTAGAGGGCAAGGCTCTCGATTTACCGATCGATCTACGTTCCGATCCTCACCTATGGTCATGAGATTTGGCTCATGACCGAAAGAACAAGATCGCGGGTACAAGCAGCCGAGATGAGTTTCCTCCGTAGTGTGGCTGGGCGCTCCCTTAGAGACAGGGTGAGGAGCTCGGTCACTCGGGAGGAGCTCGGAGTCGAGCCGCTGCTCCTCCATGTCGAAAGGAGTCAGTTGAGGTGGCTCGGGCATCTTTTCCGGATGCCCCCTGGACACCTCGCTGGAGAGGTGTTGCGGGCATGTCTCATTGGGAGGAGGCCCCAGGGAAGACCCAGGACACGCTGGAAGGATTACATCTCTCGGCTGGCTTGGGAACGCCTTGGGGTTCCCCCGGAGGAGCTGGGGGAGGTGTGTGTGGATCGGGAGGTCTAGGAGGCTTTGCTTGAGCTGCTGTCCCCGCGATCCGACTCCGGATAAAGCGGAAGAAAATGGATGGATAGATTTATAAGGCACAGACAGTGCTAAGGAGCACAGCTAATGAGCTAAGTAATGTTACGATACTGGGCACAAAATGCAAGTAAACTGCTTCTTTAAGCCACTGAAACATACTGTCATGAGGAAAACATGAAAGACAATTAAATGTTTGAAAACATGGAAAAGACAACCGTACCAATAATTTTCGTCATCTTGTTCAGATTTTGCACAGGACTCTTAAAAGAGCTGTAGTTGTTGTTTCACATAGTCCAAATAAGTTTTTTTTCCAAATAGAATAAAATAAATTATATTCCCTACTTTTATGCAAAAGTGCAGTCTTCCAGTAAAAAAAAAAAAAAAAAAATTCTTAGGAACAAAGAATGTTGTTTTTCCATTCTTCTTCCTCCTCTTCCACACTACATCTTCAGAAGGAGAAGAAGAAGAATGTAGCTAACATATTAGCCTCAGCATTTGGGACAACTCCTTTTAGTGATCAGATGAAACAGAGGATTTTATTTGAGTGTCTGTACACAGCGTGGAGTCTGCTGTTTGGGAATATTCTGGTTCCTCATTTAATAATTGATGATGGATTATCACATGTGGATCGGACAATCTGAGCCCATTAACACAGCACAGATATTTGGGAACACTGTGGTTTCAGTTGTGGATTCAGTTGTGAACATTTCCTGAAGTGAATGACAGTGGTCTAGCAAAAAAGGTGAGCCAGTGTAAGCCCATCTTACTGTGACATTTAGCTGTTATTGTTTATATTCTTTTTCTCTGCTGTGCACTGCAGCAGCGTGTGGGCAGAGACATCCATTTACTCAATTGTTTTTTTACGCAGCATGTTTTGCTGTTGGAAAAACTTTATTCATATTGCAGATGTTGATAATGCAATCAGACTGAGTGGTTCACCAGTGTAAAGTAACCAGTAGTATCTAAGGTGGAAAAATGTATTTGCCATAAACCAATCTGCAGACAATGAGATCTTGCATCCATAACCATCCCAACTCATAGAACTTGGATGTCGGAAAGACCAAATCAATGCTCTTCAACAGTTCATGAATGACACATAGCATTTTCAAATTTGTGTCTTATTCTTTTTTGTTTAAGCAAAAAAAAAAAAAAAAAAAACAACAAAAAAAAAATTACATTTTTTTTTTTAAACTGAATTGAATGAGACCCAATGTAATAAACCTTTAGCCTTATTCTGCTTCCTCTTGTGTCACCAGCAAGACAAATAAAATGCTCCTACCCTGTGTGGGACAGTGAAGGTGATGTCTGTGAAGACATATTTAGCTGTGTCCATGCCATCTAGTGTCTTGTCTATACACAGCACATCACTGATGGGTTTCCTCTCCGGAAGGACGGGTGGCATCTCCAGTAGCTTCTTCGCCTTATATGTGGCTACCTTGATGGCCTGGAAACACAAAGTGATACTTTAAAATGCCATCACGCGCAGCTTTGGGATTGTGGAGGGCTGTTCATGGAATCTAACTGATATGTACCTTTTTTACTTGTTCATCAGTCATGAGTTTGTAAGTGGGTGGTTTCAGTTTCTGCTGAATGGGTTGGAACACTTTCTCGAGGTCCAGACCTGTTATCCTGGTGAGGATGTCCTGCACATCTGGATCTGTGAACTGGGGCTTTACCATGTCCAATGGGCCTGCAAAGACAGTCACAATGGTTAATATATTTCACCAATCAGCAAATTAACCCGATGCCAATTTGACTTGATCAGTACCACTTTGTATTTTGCATCACCAGTTCTACAGCTTCATGATGAAATGGTATAGAGAAGGATTTTGGGGGGGGTTTTATAAGAAAATTTGAAAGTTCAGCTACAATTTGCCAGAAGGCACATCAGAGATACATGCCTCGAGTTGATCGGTTTTGTTAAAACAAAATTCTTCTCTGCTCCACTCCAGTATGAAGCTGGTAACGCAAAATGTGAAACTTGCACTATTTACAATTTCTCCAGTCTCAACCACATAGCCTATAACAGGGGTGGGCAACTTGCTCCAGAAAGGGCCAAGAGGGTGCAGGTTTTCTTTGCAGCCACTGACTCCACCAGGTGATTTCACTGATTAGTATCACTTTGAGCAGATGGAATGCGTTAATCAGATGGAATGCGTTAATCAGTGAAATCACCTGGTGGAGTCAGTGGCTGCAAAGAAAAAAAGCACCCTCTTGGCCCTTTCTGGAGCAAGTTGCCCACCCCTGGCCTATAATGTCTTCAGGGTTGTGTAGGTGTCTTGGTGGCTTTCCTCACTTGTCTCCTTCTTGCCACGGAAGATTGGATGTAAAAGTGTTGGTTTATATGTGTCATACTAAAAGGTGCACTAACTTTTTCACACCATCATTTTGGCTTTTAGATTATTTCTTTGAACTCATGATGTACAGATTACTTTTCACTGTGAGTTTAAAGGGCATATTTTAGAAAGGTTAATATAAAAAAGCCTGAGTATAAAATTTAAAACATGTAAAAACTGAGATGGTTATGTAAATATTGCACTTCAGACTGTGTGGGGGTTAACCAGTTCAGCAGTTTAAATTAGTGGGAAAATGCAGTGTTTGTTCAGAAGCCTAATGGCCTGTCGAAAGAAGCTGTTTGTTAATGATGTCCTTCGGCTCACACTTCTGTATCGCCTGCCTGATGGCAGGAGCATAAAGTGACTGTGTTGGGGGTGTGTGCTGTCCCTTATAATGCTGTGTGCCCTTCTGATGGCCCTGGTGTAAGAAATGTCCTGGAATCAGAGAAAACCCACTCCTGAGATGCTGTTTTTAATGACACACTGGAGGGCCCTCAGTGCAATTGCCACACAACACTGTGATGAGAACACTTTCTACTGTACTCCTGTAAAGGTTGCTGAGGATTGTTGATGGCATACCAAATTTCTTCAGCCTTCTTATTTCTTAACCTTCTGGATATTGACTTTGTTTGACCAACACTGTGGAAACCAAGCCTTCAACATGGTCAAAAGTTCTACTTCAGCTTATAGTGTAATAGTCAATTTTGTACTGTTGTGTGCAGGACATACAACCCCTGGCAAAAATTATGGAATCACCGGCCTTGGAGGATGTTCATTCAGTTGATTAATTTTGTAGGAAAAAAAAGCAGATCACAGACACGACACAAAACTAAAGTCAGTTCAAATGGCAACTTTCTGGCTTTAAGAAACACTATAAGAAATCAAGAAAAAAAATTGTGGCAGTCAGTAATGGTTACTTTTTTAGACCAAGCAGAGGGAAAAAAATATGGACTCACTCAATTCTGAGGAATAAATTATGGAATCACCCTGTAAATTTTCATCCCCAAAACTAACACCTGCATCAAATCAAATCTGCTCAATAGTCTGCATCTAAAAAGGAGTGATCACAGCTTGGAGAGCTGTTGCACCAAGTGGACTGACATGAATCATGGCTCCAACACGAGAGATGTCAGTGGTTGTTCAGAGTCAGCTGTGTCTAAACTCTGGACCAAATACAAACAACATGGGAAGGTTGTTAAAGGCAAACATACTGGTAGACCAAGGAAGACATCAAAGCGTCAACAAAGAAAACTTAAAGCAATATGTCTCAAAAATCGAAAATGCACAACAAAACAAATGAGGAACGAATGGGAGGAAACTGGAGTCAACGTCTGTGACCGAACTGTAAGAAACCGCCTAAAGGAAATGGGATTTACATACAGAAAAGCTAAACGAAAGCCATCATTAACACCTAAACAGAAAAAAACAAGGTTACAATGGGCTAAGGAAAAGCAATCGTGGACTGTGGATGACTGGATGAAAGTCATATTCAGTGATGAATTTCGAATCTGCATTGGGCAAGGTGATGATGCTGGAACTTTTGTTTGGTGCCGTTCCAATGAGATTTATAAAGATGACTGCCTGAAGAGAACATGTAAATTTCCACAGTCATTGATGATATGGGGCTGCTTCTCAGGTAAAGGCACTGGGGAGATGGCTGTCATTACATCATCAATAAATGCACAAGTTTACGTTGATATTTTGGACACTTTTCTTATCCCATCAATTGAAAGGATGTTTGGGGATGATGAAATCATTTTTCAAGATGATAATGCATCTTGCCATAGAGCAAAAACTGTGAAACATTCCTTGCAAAAAGACACATAGGGTCAATGTCATGGCCTGCAAATAGTCCGGATCTTAATCCAACTGAAAATCTTTGGTGGAAGTTGAAGAAAATGGTCCATGACAAGGCTCCAACCTGAAAAGCTGATCTGGCAACAGCAATCAGAGAAAGTTGGAGCCAGATTGAAGAAGAGTACTGTTTGTCACTCATTAAGTTCATGCCTCAGAGACTGCAAGCTGTTATAAAAGCCAGAGGTGGTGCAACAAAATACTAGTGATGTGTTGGAGCGTTCTTTTGTTTTTCATGATTCCATAATTTTTTCCTCAGAATTAAGTGATTCCAGATTTTTTTTCCCTCTGCTTGGTCTAAAAAAGTAACTGTTACTGACTGCCACAATTTTTTTTTTCCTGATTTCTTATAGTGTTTCTTAAAGCCAGAAAGTTGCCATTTGAAATGACTTTAGTTTTGTGTCATGTCTGTGATCTGCTTTTTTTCTACAAAATTAAACAAATGAATGAACATCCTCCAAGGCTGGTGATTCCATAATTTTTGCCAGGGGTTGTAGATTTCGTTGTACTCTGCAGAAAGAAACTAAATTAGCGCCTAAAGCGCCTACCAGCCCTGCTTCATCAAGTGCCATGTTTGATATAAAATAAGTTTAAAAGACAAATAATATAAAAGATGCCTGGTTGAATCTCTGCCCCCGCTGAGGAACACTGTGGAGGGTGAAAACCATCTGCGCTCTGGACTCTAAATGTGCACACACTGACGCACATACACACAGACCGGCTTTTTTCGTTCCTCATAACGTACCATTTCTGTGGGACCACACACAAAGGTTCTCTGGTGTGTTGGAGAACTTTTTCCATTGCTGTGTTGTTCTGCTGCGGGAGAAAGGTTCTCCTCAGTTCTCCTGCAGCAAGAGAAATTAGAAGAACTCCCCCCACACCCCGCGCTGCTCCTCCAGCTTGCCGCGCAGCAGGCTTGAGTTATGTTGTGGACATCGGGGCCATTTTCCCCTTGAAAATTTAAAAATTTATAACTCTGAAACACTACTGCTTGCATTTTGAGCCAAATTTTGTTAAGTAGTATTAATATGCATAACTAGACAATCAGGTAACAGCTCAAAAAATGGTTTTAAAACAGTTTATCAAAAAACCCAAATTGATACAGGATCAGCTCAAATCAAAATAATCAATTCTGAATCTTAAGAAACGGAATCGATACCCAGCCCTACTTTGCAGTGGTTGGTGTTGGTGATGCTTGCATTTTTTATTTTTTTTTTACTTTTCCTTAAATTTTGCACAACTGTGTAGCTATGAATGACTGTTCAATTCAATTTATTCAGTTTATATAGCACCAAATCACAACAAAGCTGTTTCACAAGAGCCTGGCTGTTGTGTTTAACAGAAAAGTGTGCGTGGGTCTTCCAGGAAAAAGAATGGCAACTTTATTTACAGCTACATACATCCACCTCATGCTCAGTCATCCCGTCACCAACACCAGCTGCTCCACCAGAGGTGGATCCAGCCTTTTATAGGGGCTGAGGCCCCCTCCCGGTTTATCCAGACATCACACTGGCTTTATGTTCGTGTTGTCATTTCACTCTCCACTTGTTTTGGATTTGGCTTTTACTCAATACTTTTACTTAATGTACATTTTATATGAGAAATTTGTTTTGATACTTAAGTACAGAAAATGTCAGATACTTTAAGACTTTTACTCAAGTGAAAGTTTTAAAAGGAGACTAACTTTTACCAAAGTAATTTTATGGTAAGATACTTGTACTTTCACTCAAGTATCACTTTGAGGTACTTTATACAAGACTGTAGGAAGGGCATCCGGCATCAAACTTGTGCCAAACCAACATGCAGATCCACCTTGGATCTGTTGTGGCTACCCAAAGTGAAGACAAGGGAGCAGCTGAAGGAACTTACTATGTATCAGTTCACGTCAGTGAGCATGCTTTGATACTGTGCATTTCCACATACACTACATGAAGGAACCACCTTTGGTCCTGGATGACACCCATCCAGGCAGAAAATCAGTCCATCTCCACCAGTCCAAAAGTAGTCATTTACCTGCTGCAGCCTAAACGTGCAGCCTTCACTGTCTTTGCTGGAGTCCTCAACACCAAGGCACCTCAGAAACTGAGGGAGGAATCAGTGTCTGGGTTTGCCCTGGATCGAAGATCAGGGCTTCCAACAACATCCTGGACTTGATTATCAGAAGTGAATCTGGATGTGGTGAAAGTGTTTAACCTGTCGATATGTTCACTCATCTCCAGTGACATTCTGTCTCTGGGTCCTCAGCGTTCCATTAACAAGAGACCTCTGGTAAGATCTTTTGGAATCATGCTGTGTTTAGGGTCGTGGTGCTTCCTGTCTTACTGCAAATTTGTGACACCTAAGGTGACGACTCGAAGTCTTTGTTACGAGAACTCTTCGGAGGACTGTGGTTTCTTTGGGAGACTCTGATGAGTTTGACATGCATTATGAGGAAGTGTGTTTGTTGTAACAGGAAAACAATTTTGATTCATTATCATCAGGGCGAAAGAAGTTCACGACAAGGGCACAGAGCGTCACACGACAAATATAATAAGCCACGATTAAACTCATAGCCATAAAACTTACCGCTATCTTGTGTTATACTGCAAAGATTCCGTACGTTACATTTTCTAAATATTTGCTTGCTCCTCTGAACAGTGTTCAGATGATAACAGCATGAAAATAAATGCCGTGCTGTGCCGAGCGCCGCCATATTTATTCCCCCCTCGTGGAGAAGTGACCTTTCACCTTAAAACTGAAGAGCATGATGGGATATGTAGTCTAATTATGTAGTATTTCTTATTTTATTCAAACTACTATTTTGTGATGATGATGGCTGAGCCAATTCAGACTGAGATAGATACATAGATAGATAGATAGAAAGAACCCCAATTCCAATGAAGTTGGGACGTTGTGTAAAATGTTGTGGTGTATTCAGTTGAATATAGGTTGAAGAGGATTTGCAAATCATTGTATTCTGTTTTTATTTACATTTTACACAGTGTCCCAACTTCATTGGAATTGGGGTTGTAGATAGATAGATAGATAGATAGACAGATAGATAGATTCAATTTCAAATGTGATTATTAACATAAATCATAATGTGTTTTTGTCTTCACCATGTTAATAAAAGAACATATCAATTTTACAAATGTTAATTTTTGAAAACCTGATGCTAATTGTGATTTAAAAAAAAGAAACTGGATCATCAAAGGAAATAATAGATTTCTTTCTTTCTTTCTTTGAAATTTTTAATTACTTTCGTCTTCTTCTTCTTCTTATTATTATTATTATTATTATTATTAAATATTAAGTAGGTTTCTAGTACAGTGCACAAATCAATCAATCAATCAATCAATTTTTTTATATAGCGCCAAATCACAACAAACAGTTGCCCCAAGGCGCTTTATATTGTAAGGCAAGGCCATACAATAATTATGTAAAACCCCAACGGTCAAAACGACCCCCTGTGAGCAAGCACTTGGCTACAGTGGGAAGGAAAAACTCCCTTTTAACAGGAAGAAACCTCCAGCAGAACCAGGCTCAGGGAGGGGCAGTCTTCTGCTGGGACTGGTTGGGGCTGAGGGAGAGAACCAGGAAAAAGACATGCTGTGGAGGGGAGCAGAGATCGATCACTAATGATTAAATGCAGAGTGGTGCATACAGAGCAAAAAGAGAAAGAAACAGTGCATCATGGGAACCCCCCAGCAGTCTACGTCTATAGCAGCATAACTAAGGGATGGTTCAGGGTCACCTGATCCAGCCCTAACTATAAGCTTTAGCAAAAAGGAAAGTTTTAAGCCTAATCTTAAAAGTAGAGAGGGTGTCTGTCTCCCTGATCTGAATTGGGAGCTGGTTCCACAGGAGAGGAGCCTGAAAGCTGAAGGCTCTGCCTCCCATTCTACTCTTACAAACCCTAGGAACTACAAGTAAGCCTGCAGTCTGAGAGCGAAGCGCTCTATTGGGGTGATATGGTACTACGAGGTCCCTAAGATAAGATGGAACCTGATTATTCAAAACCTTATAAGTAAGAAGAAGAATTTTAAATTCTATTCTAGAATTAACAGGAAGCCAATGAAGAGAGGCCAATATGGGTGAGATATGCTCTCTCCTTCTAGTCCCCATCAGTACTCTAGCTGCAGCATTTTGAATTAACTGAAGGCTTTTTAGGGAACTTTTAGGACAACCTGATAATAATGAATTACAATAGTCCAGCCTAGAGGAAATAAATGCATGAATTAGTTTTTCAGCATCACTCTGAGACAAGACCTTTCTGATTTTAGAGATATTGCGTAAATGCAAAAAAGCAGTCCTACATATTTGTTTAATATGCGCTTTGAATGACATATCCTGATCAAAAATGACTCCAAGATTTCTCACAGTATTACTAGAGGTCAGGGTAATGCCATCCAGAGTAAGGATCTGGTTAGACACCATGTTTCTAAGATTTGTGGGGCCAAGTACAATAACTTCAGTTTTATCTGAGTTTAAAAGCAGGAAATTAGAGGTCATCCATGTCTTTATGTCTGTAAGACAATCCTGCAGTTTAGCTAATTGGTGTGTGTCCTCTGGCTTCATGGATAGATAAAGCTGGGTATCATCTGCGTAACAATGAAAATTTAAGCAATACCGTCTAATAAGGGAAGCATGTATAAAGTGAATAAAATTGGTCCTAGCACAGAACCTTGTGGAACTCCATAATTAACTTTAGTCTGTGAAGAAGATTCCCCATTTACATGAACAAACTGTAATCTATTAGACAAATATGATTCAAACCACCGCAGCGCAGTGCCTTTAATACCTATGGCATGCTCTAATCTCTGTAATAAAATTTTATGGTCAACAGTATCAAAAGCAGCACTGAGGTCTAACAGAACAAGCACAGAGATGAGTCCACTGTCCGAGGCCATAAGAAGAGCATTTGTAACCTTCACTAATGCTGTTTCTGTACTATGATGAATTCTAAAACCTGACTGAAACTCTTCAAATAGACCATTCCTCTGCAGATGATCAGTTAGCTGTTTTACAACTACCCTTTCAAGAATTTTTGAGAGAAAAGGAAGGTTGGAGATTGGCCTATAATTAGCTAAGATAGCTGGGTCAAGTGATGGCTTTTTAAGTAATGGTTTAATTACTGCCACCTTAAAAGCCTGTGGTACATAGCCAACTAACAAAGATAGATTGATCATATTTAAGATCGAAGCATTAAATAATGGTAGGGCTTCCTTGAGCAGCCTGGTAGGAATGGGGTCTAATAAACATGTTGATGGTTTGGATGAAGTAACTAATGAAAATAACTCAGACAGAACAATCGGAGAGAAAGAGTCTAACCAAATACCGGCATCACTGAAAGCAGCCAAAGATAACTATACGTCTTTGGGATGGTTATGAGTAATTTTTTCTCTAATAGTTAAAATTTTGTTAGCAAAGAAAGTCATGAAGTCATTACTAGTTAAAGTTAATGGAATACTCAGCTCAATAGAGCTCTGACTCTTTGTCAGCCTGGCTACAGTGCTGAAAAGAAACCTGGGGTTGTTCTTATTTTCTTCAATTAGTGATGAGTAGAAAGATGTCCTAGCTTTATGGAGGGCTTTTTTATAGAGCAACAGACTCTTTTTCCAGGCTAAGTGAAGATCTTCTAAATTAGTGAGACGCCATTTCCTCTCCAACTTACAGGTTATCTGCTTTAAGCTACGAGTTTGTGAGTTATACCACGGAGTCAGGCACTTCTGATTTAAAGCTCTCTTTTTTAGAGGAGCTACAGCATCCAAAGTTGTCTTCAATGAGGATGTAAACTATTGACGAGATACTCTATCTCACTTACAGAGTTTAGGTAGCTACTCTGCACTGTGTTGGTATATGGCATTAGAGAACATAAAGAAGGAATCATATCCTTAAACCTAGTTACAGCGCTTTCTGAAAGACTTCTAGTGTAATGAAACTTATTCCCCACTGCTGGGTAGTCCATCAGAGTAAATGTAAATGTTATTAAGAAATGATCAGACAGAAGGGAGTTTTCAGGGAATACTGTTAAGTCTTCTATTTCCATACCATAAGTCAGAACAAGATCTAAGATATGATTAAAGTGGTGGGTGGACTCATTTACTTTTTGAGCAAAGCCAATAGAGTCTAATAATAGATTAAATGCAGTGTTGAGGCTGTCATTCTCAGCATCTGTGTGGATGTTAAAATCGCCCACTATAATTATCTTATCTGAGCTAAGCACTAAGTCAGACAAAAGGTCTGAAAATTCACAGAGAAACTCACAGTAACGACCAGGTGGATGATAGATAATAACAAATAAAACTGGTTTTTGGGACTTCCAATTTGGATGGACAAGACTAAGAGTCAAGCTTTCAAATGAATTAAAGCTCTGTCTGGGTTTTTGATTAATTAATAAGCTGGGATGGAAGATTGCTGCTAATCCTCCGCCCCGGCCCGTGCTACGAGCATTCTGACAGTTAGTGTGACTCGGGGGTGTTGACTCATTTAAACTAACATATTCATCCTGCTGTAACCAGGTTTCTGTAAGGCAGAATAAATCAATATGTTGATCAATTATTATATCATTTACCAACAGGGACTTAGAAGAGAGAGACCTAATGTTTAATAGACCACATTTAACTGTTTTAGTCTGTGGTGCAGTTGAAGGTGCTATATTATTTTTTCTTTTTGAATTTTTATGCTTAAATAGATTTTTGCTGGTTATTGGTAGTCTGGGAGCAGGCACCGTCTCTACGGGGATGGGGTAATGAGGGGATGGCAGTGGGAGAGAAGCTGCAGAGAGGTGTATAAGACCACAGCTCTGCCTCCTGGTCCCAACCCTGAGCAGCAAATCCACATAGACAATAAATAGGGCATATTAATCAATGAATACTGGACTGATCAATATGAAGTTCATGTAAAACTAGGCGACAGTTCACCTAAAATATCTGAGTTTTCAAGATAAAGATTTTTTGCACTGTTTGATATTTAGAAACATATTTTGCATAATTGTTTCTTTTAAAAAATCATCCTGTCTTTTTTTTTTGTTTTATTTATTGTATACTTTTTGATGTTGTTTGGTTCTAAAAACTGGTCAACCCAAGGATTTTTAGGATACAAGATAAATTTGAAGAAATCACTTAAAAAGTACTTAATCATACCATTTTTTTTTTTTTTTTTTTTTTTTTGGTTTTGCTTTGCATGTGATGGACTTTATATTAAGTGCAGGAAAATTAGTTAAATGCAAAGGTAGTGTCAAGGAAAAGCAGGGACATTCATGTCACACATTAGTTGCACTTAAAAAGGCAAAATAATAATAATAATAATAATAATAATAATAATAATAATAATAATAATAATAATAATAATAATAATAATAATAAAAGTGAAGCCAAGCTGCAATATTATAATATATAATATATAAGAGGTTCATATATATAATATATTATATATGTAATATAATAATATGGTAAAAGCACAGTAAATACACCATGATGATATCTCACCTTTGAAAAATCCCAGAGGATTTACTGTTCAGTGCAATTCTGTAAGCACTTTTTCACATTTGTTTTTATTACGTACGCAATTAAAATAACCTTGCAGTTCAAGCATAAATTGAAGTCAACGGTGTAATATACTTTTTGAACATCAGGGGTCACTATCCCATTAAGTATCAGTAATATGGCCGCACAGAAAAAAAAAAAGCCACAACGAAGCACTGAATAAAGCAGAGCAATTTCTTGGCATTTTTTCATTTATTAATGATATAATCTTGGCACACATTAAAAAAATTCAGCCAAGACATTGTTTCTTTTTACTGAGTGTTTCCAAGCTTTTGTACAGAGGTGTAGTTGATACTTATGCGGTACACTTTTATCAGAGTTCACACAGTCTACAGTGGATATGCGGCCTGACTCTGGGTAGCCGACACACATTCCTCACTTGTCATTACGCTGTGTTCTTGAACAGTTTGATAAGTATGAAAACCGTCTGGATGATAAGAAAAGTCAAAAACACTAACATATTCTTATGTGAAAATAGGCACGTGATGAAGATACATGGCAAATCATTCCTTCTGCAAAGACAACTTTTTTGTCATTATTTGGCCCATCTATTGTGAAATAACTCAGGATCACACATCTAAATGCTCTAAAGCTTTGTCAATTAAATTATAAAAAGGTTTATGGGGAAAAAAAGTTAGACAGGTGTGTTGTTTATATATTTTTATGTTCAACTTAAAGAAAAAAACTTAAATAATCCTAAAACTGCATCAAGAAAATAGATTCAAATGTCACTGTATTGAACCACTGCTCCTTGAACAGCCACAAGGTTGCTCTCAGGATTTAAACCTAGAGTTAGTCACATAAAAATTAATCACAGGAGCTCAGTCATATCAAAAAAAAAAACAATCAAATATCTATCACCAAAAGCTAGATAGTACATAGATATGAAATGTAAAATTTAAAAAGTAATTATGTTGTGTTTGTGTCAAGGTTTAAAAATTATAAATGGCAGATGCACTTTTTCCAACACCGATGCAATGGAAGATGTAAAGAAGATATACTTTAAAAAAAAAATCATGTTTATTTTGACATGTAACTGCTGTTGTTTTACCTGTTTTTAATTGGTCTATTTAACACCGGGCAGTATGCATAAATAAACATTGTCACATGTTCCATCGTTTAGATAACACAGTTAAAAAAATGAATTAATAATGTTAAAAAGAAAATGTGAACCAGTCACTGAAGCACAAAACTTAAATTAAATTTTTCTGTTACTGTGAAATACATTTTTTTTAAAACTAAAACCAGTACAATTTAAATGTATCCAAATGTAATAATGACAATAACAATTACAATTCTCATGTTTAGAGGGATTATTATACATGATAGACTTTGATACTGAAATTAACGGTTGAAAGAGTATACAAGTATTCTGTTCTAGATAATACAATATTATTACACAGGCAGAAGTAACTGATTAAAAATATATATATATGTAAAGGATGGGCCTTTCATGACCCCTTAGAGCAGATGTGTGAAACTGATTCCAGAAGGAACCAAGAAGGGTGCAGGTTTTCTTTGCAACCACCAACTCCACCAGGTGATTTCACTGATTAACTGGTTCCATCTGCTCAAAGTGATTTAATGATGGTGCCTTAGTGCTGAGGACTCCAATGGTGGCAGACGTCTAAAGAAATGCCTTGTATTTCACCTGGCTGTATAGCAAAAAGATTGTTACTTTCAAGAGGTAGGGATGGGACAGTTGTGTGCCTGAGTGGTTGTAATCCAGGACTCAAGGTGACTCCATGGTGAGGTGCATAAAGAGATGCATGGCACCTGACCTGACCTCACACTTGTGTTCAATTCTATTGTGTTTTATTGGTTACATGTTATCAGTACAGGTGATCTACGAGATACCTGAATTTCCCCTAGGGGATTAATGAAGTATCTATCTATCTATCTATCTATCTATCTATCTATCTATCTATCTATCTATCTATCTATCTATCTATCTATCTATCTATCTATCTATCTATCTATCTATCTATCTATCTATCTATCTATCTATCTATCTATCTATCTATCTATCTATCTATCTATCTATCTATCTATCTATCTATCTATCTATCTATCTATCTATCTATCTATCTATCTATCTATCTATCTGTCTATCTGTCTGTCTGTCTGTCTGTCTGTCTATTTATTTATTTATTTAATGGTCCTGTGATGCACTATTGTGCATCCCTGTATGCAGGGTATGTGCCATGAACTTGAACAATGTGAGGCTTTCTGACTTTTGCACCTTTTAATACAAGAAATAGACTGTGCTACACTTTCAATCAGTTAAAAAAAAAATCTAAGGTACAAATGCTGTTTGGTGGGTGATGGATGATGAGATCATTCTAGCTCTGAGCCCAACCACAGCTCAGAACAATATGCCCACATGAGAGTATGTGCAATTTAAACAACACAAGTTGTGGGAATAAAAATGACAACTGTGTTGGGTGGAACATTGCAATGGCATGAAGGACAGAGTTGTATTCTAATTTTGAGCAACCTTGGTGTAATGATTGAGGGTCAGCCAAGGTCAAAGTGATTTGATTTTGAGAAAAATCTGATAAAAATCAATGGCACAGGTCAAGTTAACAGGTCGGCCCAATTTTTATATCAAGTATAGCAGAGTCTGAGAAATTGGTTAATAATTCACCAGTGGTTAGTATTACACTCTAATATGAACCTAGTCACTTAGTCACTTGATCTTTAGGGTCTCTTCACACATAACATGATTTAAGTTGACTAGCGCACAACGGAGGAATTGCATGCCAACTGTGAAAAATCGACGCTGCCTCCAAACGCCTCATACACCTGTTGCTACAACTATTTGCACACACCAGGGGCCGAAAGACAGAATGTGTCCTGTAAGAGCCCATTCGATCCCTCTCGCGGCAGGTATCAGCCAAATTCCAGGTGACACACATGAACATCTAACACCGCTTGCTTGGCACTTAGTAAATGTAGCCATTTACGCTGTTAGTACGAAAACAGTCAGCAATCACTTTCAAGCTGGATGTGAAATTTGTCTAAGTGCCCCATGACTGTGAAGTTGCCAAGTAGCAAGTACACATATGGCGTGCCAGAGTGCTGGATTACCCCACAACATGTGTGCATGTGTTTCACGCACACACCCCCCCCAACACATGGAGTGTGTGTGGTTCGTGTGCTCCCCCCAGGTGATGCGTCTCTCATCTGATCACAGAGTGACACCTTGGGCTGTGCGCGGAATGGACAGGGGGCATGGCTGGCAGCAGCTGTTGGCATCTCTAGTCCTGGATGTCACAGGAACAGACGCTTCATACTTGTATTGTTTGCTCAATAAGAGGGATTCAATCAAATGCAGTGTTTTTATATTGTGTGTGGTTTTATTTTTTTAAATACATCCATCTCCTTGTTGATTTCAGCCATTTTTCTGCACCTTTAACAGGACAGCGATGGTAGTGCAGTGGTAAAGTTTCTGGTTGGCAATCAGAGCTTTAGTAAATTGCAGGTTTGAGTCCCATGGGTGGCATGTATTTTTTTCACAGCAGCTGCGCCATGTGGTTACACATGCTCCAGCTGCTTGCATTGTGTTGCCGCTGCAATGGTTTCATACATGTTTGTGCACGACACCGTCGCATCCATTTAACCGTCGCAGCGGGATCGTTCACACCTGCCCATCGGCTGGATGTTTTCGTGATTCGCTCATACGAGCTGTTCTGCCGTGATTCACCCTGATTATTACTTATTCGTACTACAACCCCTGGCAAAGGAATCACCGGCCTCAGAGGATGTTCATTCAGTTGTTTAATTTTGTAGGAAAAAAGCAGATCACAGACATGACACAAAACTAAAGCAATTTCAAATGACAACTTTCTGGCTTTAAGAAACACTATAAGAAATCAAGAAAAAAAGATTGTGGCAGTCAGTATGGTTACTTTTTTAGACCAAGCAGAGGAAAAAAATATGGAATCACTCAATTCTGAGGAAAAAATTATGGAATCACCCTGTAAATTTTCATCCCCAAAACTAACACCTGCATCATATCAGATCTGCTCGTTAGTCTGCAGCTAAAAAGGAGTGAACACACCTTGGAGAGCTGTTGCACCAAGTGGACTGACATGAATCATGGCTCCAACACGAGAGATGTCAATTGAAACAAAGGAGAGGATTATCAAACTCTTAAAAGAGAGTAAATCATCATGCAATGTTGCAAAAGATGTTGGTTGTTCACAGTCAGCTGTGTCTAAACTCTGGACCAAATACAAACAACATGGGAAGGTTGTTAAAGGCAAACATACTGGTAGACCAAGGAAGACATCAAAGCGTCAAGACAGAAAACTTAAAGCAGTATGTCTCAAAAATTGAAAAATGTACAACAAAACAAATGAGGAACGAATGGGAGGAAACTGGAGTCAACGTCTGTGACCGAACTGTAAGAAACCACCTAAAGGAAATGGGATTTACATACAGAAAAGCTAAACGAAAGCCATCATTAACACCTAAACAGAAAAAAAACAAGGTTACAATAGTCTAAGGAAAAGCAATTGTGGACTGTGGATGACTGGATGAAAGTCATATTCAGTGATGAATCTCGAATCTGCATTGGGCAAGGTGATGATGCTGGAACTTTTGTTTGGTGCCTTTCCAATGAGATTTATAAAGATGATTGCCTGAAGAGAACATGTAAATTTCCACAGTCATTGATGATATGGGGCTGCATGTCAGGTAAAGGCACTGGGGAGATGGCTGTCATTACATCATCAATAAATGCACAAGTTTATGTTGATATTTTGGACAATTGAAAGGATGTTTGGGGATGATGAAATCACTTTTCAAGATGATAATGCATCTTGCCATAGAGCAAAAACTGCAAAAACATTCCTTGCAAAAAGACACATAGGGTCAATGTCATGGCACAGGGTCAATGTCAATGAGCAGATCGTGTTGGAGCCATGATTCATGTCAGTCCACTTGGTGCAACAGCTGTCCAAGGTGTGATCCCTCCTTTTTAGATGCAGACTAACGAGCAGATCTGATATGATGCAGGTTGTTGTGTGGGCCGCTGAAGAGGAGGTACTGCTGGCCCACCACCACCAGAGGGCGCCCTGCCTGGAGTGCGGGCTCCAGGCACCAGAGGGCGCTGCCGCCTTACGGGAGCAGCCAGGGTGACAGCTGTCACCCATCATTGGACACAGCTGTTCCACTCAGCACGGAGGTATATCAGCAGGACGGCGTCTCCACCTCAGTGCCGAGATATCGCCTTAAGATAGAGGTAACAAATCTCTGCTATATCATATTGCCTTTCTGAGCATTGCAGGACAGCTGTCTACTTAAGATAAGTACTCACCTTCCTGCAGTATTGTGACGTGAGGTGGAGACGGCTTCTCCCCTCTCTGTGTTACTGGGTGCAGCCGCATCCACACCTGTGTGTTTGTTCTCTTGCCAGCAGTACCGGATCCGACGAGCGGAGGCAGTGGCCACCTGGGAATTCGGGACTTGGCGGTTCCAGTACTTCCGGGGTTCGGTGGCAGAGGAAATCTGGGTGGTTCCGGTTCGACTTGGACGGACGTCTCCTACCTTCGAGCCTGCCACACGACTCCCAGTCACGATCCTGTTTGAGGATTCAACCCTGAAGGCCCCAGCACTGGTGGACACGGGCTCCGAGGGGAATCTGCTAGACAGTAGATGGGCGAGGGAGATAGGGCTCCCTCTGGTGGCTCTTACCTCGCCTGTGCAGGTTCGGGCACTAGATGGCTCCCTACTCCCACCAATCACGCATAAGACACCTCCAGTAACTCTGGTGGTGTCAGGTAACCACCGGGAGGTGATCGAGTTCTTTGTGACTCAAGCCACCTCCCGTGTGGTTTTGGGTTTTCCCTGGATGCTAAAACACAATCCCCGGATCGATTGGCCGTCCGGGGTAGTGGTTCAGTGGAGCGAAACCTGCCATCGGGAGTGTCTAGGTTCCTCGGTTCCTCCCGGCTCCCAAGCTAAGGAGGAGGTCCGAGTCCCGCCCAATCTGAAGGCGGTGCCGGCGGAGTACCATGACCTCGCTGACGTGTTCAGCAAGGATCTGGCTCTCACGCTTCCTCCCCACCGCCCGTATGATTGTGCCATTGATTTGGTTCCAGGCAGTGAGTTCCCGTCCAGTAGGCTGTACAACCTCTCACGGCCGGAACGCGAATTGATGGAGACCTACATCCGGGACTCATTAGCTGCCGGGTTGATCCGGAATTCCACCTCTCCGATGGGTGCTGGTTTCTTTTTTGTGGGTAAAAAAGATGGCGGGCTTCGTCCATGCATTGATTACAGGGGGTTGAACGAAATCACGGTTCGCAACCGATACCCGTTGCCCTTGTTGGATTCAGTGTTCACCCCCTTGCATGGAGCCAAAATCTTCACCAAGCTTGATCTTAGGAATGCGTATCATTTGGTTCGGATCCGGAAGGGAGACGAATGGAAGACGGCATTTAACACCCCGTTAGGTCATTTTGAGTACCTGGTCATGCCGTTCGGTCTCACTAATGCTCCCGCGACTTTCCAAGCGTTGGTAAACGATGTCTTGCGGGACTTCCTGCACCGGTTCGTCTTCGTGTATCTAGACGATATACTCATCTTTTCCCCGGATCCTGAGACTCATGTCCGGCATGTCCGTCAGGTCCTACAGCGGTTGTTGGAGAACCGCCTGTTTGTGAAGGGCGAGAAGTGTGAGTTCCACCGCACTTCTTTGTCCTTCTTGGGGTTCATCATCTCCTCTAACTCCGTCGCTCCGGATCCGGCCAAGGTTGCGGTGGTGAGAGATTGGCCCCAACCCACAAGCCGTAGGAAGCTGCAACAGTTCCTCGGCTTTGCTAATTTCTACAGGAGGTTCATTAAGGGCTACAGTCAGGTAGTTAGCCCCCTGACAGCCCTGACCTCACCAAAAGTCCCCTTCACCTGGTCGGATCGGTGCGAAGCCGCGTTCAAGGAGTTGAAACGGCGCTTCTCGTCTGCACCAGTTCTGGTGCAGCCCGACCCTAGCCGCCAGTTAGTGGTTGAAGTGGACGCCTCGGACTCAGGGATAGGAGCGGTACTCTCCCAGAGCGGGAAGACCGATAAGGTCCTTCACCCGTGTGCCTATTTTTCCCGCAGGTTGACCCCGGCCGAACGGAACTATGACGTCGGCAATCGAGAACTCCTTGCGGTGAAAGAGGCCCTCGAAGAGTGGAGACATCTGTTGGAGGGAACAGCCGTGCCATTCACGGTTTTCACTGACCATCGGAACCTGGAGTACATCAGGACCGCCAAGCGGCTGAACCCCAGGCAAGCCCGCTGGTCACTGTTCTTTGGCCGTTTTGACTTCCGGATTACCTACCGTCCCGGGACCAAGAATCAAAGATCGGATGCATTGTCCGGGTACACGAAGACGAAGTCAAAACGGAACCGTCGGATCCCCCGGATCCCATCATCCCGGAGTCCGCTATCGTGGCCGCCCTCACCTGGGAGGTGGAGAAGACCGTCCGGGAGGCCCTGACCCGTGACCCGGACCCCGGAACCGGACCAAAGAACAGACTCTACGTCCCACCAGAAGCCAGAGCTGCAGTACTGGACTTCTGTCACGGTTCTAAGCTCTCCTGTCACCCTGGGGTGCAAAGGACCATGGCAGTTGTCCGGCAGCGCTTCTGGTGGGCGTCCCTGGAGGCCGACGTCCGGGACTACGTCCAAGCCTGTACCACCTGCGCCAGGGGCAAGGCCGACCACCGAAAGACCTCAGGGCTGCTACAGCCGCTGCCCGTTCCACATCGCCCCTGGTCCCACATCGGCCTGGACTTTGTCACGGGTCTCCCGCCGTCCCAGGGAAACACCGTCGTCTTCACGATAGTGGACCGTTTCTCCAAGGCGGCCCACTTCGTGGCCCTCCCGAAGCTACCAACGGCCCAGGAGACCGCGGACCTCTTGGTCCACCACGTCGTCCGTCTGCATGGGATACCATCAGACGTCGTCTCCGATCGCGGTCCCCAGTTTACCTCGCACGTTTGGAGGAGCTTCTGCCGGGAACTGGGGGCCACGGTCAGCCTCTCGTCCGGGTATCACCCCCAGACCAACGGGCAAGCAGAGCGGGCCAACCAGGAACTGGAGCAGACACTACGCTGTGTGACAGCCACGCACCCGACGGCCTGGAGTACCCACCTGGCCTGGATCGAGTACGCCCACAACAGTCAAGTGTCGTCAGCCACCGGCCTCTCCCCTTTTGAGGTGTGCTTGGGGTATCAGCCCCCCTTGTTTCCGGTGGTTGAGGGAGAGGTCGGTGTGCCCTCGGTCCAGGCCCACCTACGGAAGTGCCGTCGGGTGTGGCGTGCCGCCCGCTCTGCTTTATTGAAGGCCCGGACGAGGGCGAAGAAACATGCAGACCGGCGGCGGGCCCCGGCCCCCAAGTATCGTCCTGGGCAGGAGGTATGGTTGTCCACCAAAGACATCCCTCTGCAAGTGGACTCCCCAAAACTCCAGGAACGATACATCGGACCCTTCAGAATCCTGAAAGTCATCAACCCCGCCGCAGTGAGGCTCCAGCTCCCGGCCTCGCTGCGGATCCATCCAATATTTCACGTGTCAAGGATCAAGCCCCATCACACCTCACCCCTCTGCGCCCCGGGTCTGGCGCCACCTCCTGCCCGGATCATCGACGGGGAACCGGCTTGGACTGTGCGCCGGCTCCTCGATGTCCGTCGAATGGGCCGGGGTTTTCAGTACCTGGTGGACTGGGAGGGGTACGGTCCCGAGGAACGCTCCTGGGTGAAGAAGGGCTTCATCCTGGACCTGGCCCTCCTGGCCGACTTCTACCGTCGCCATCCGGACAAGCCCGGTCGTGCGCCAGGAGGCGCCCGTTGAGGGGGGGGGTCCTGTTGTGTGGGCCGCTGAAGAGGAGGTACTGCTGGCCCACCACCACCAGAGGGCGCCCTGCCTGGAGTGCGGGCTCCAGGCACCAGAGGGCGCTGCCGCCTTACGGGAGCAGCCAGGGTGACAGCTGTCACCCATCATTGGACACAGCTGTTCCACTCAGCACGGAGGTATATCAGCAGGACGGCTCTCCACCTCAGTGCCGAGATATCGCCTTAAGATAGAGGTAACAAATCTCTGCTATATCATATTGCCTTTCTGAGCATTGCAGGACAGCTGTCTACTTAAGATAAGTACTCACCTTCCTGCAGTATTGTGACGTGAGGTGGAGACGGCTTCTCCCCTCTCTGTGTTACTGGGTGCAGCCGCATCCACACCTGTGTGTTTGTTCTCTTGCCAGCAGTACCGGATCCGACGAGCGGAGGCAGTGGCCACCTGGGAATTCGGGACTTGGCGGTTCCAGTACTTCCGGGGTTCGGTGGCAGAGGAAATCTGGGTGGTTCCGGTTCGACTTGGACGGACGTCTCCTACCTTCGAGCCTGCCCACACGACACCAGAGGAATTCGGTTTAACCCCAAATTGTCAATTGTTGTATTGGTTGTGCACGTTCCACAACAGTAAAACCTTGTTATTTACCTTCTCCATTGTCCGTTCATTTGCGCCCCCTGTTGTGGGTCCGTGTTCCTACACTTTCACAACACAGGTGTTAGTTTTGGGGATGAAAATTTACAGGGTGATTCCATAATTTATTCCTCAGAATTGAGTGATTCCATATTTTTTTCCCTCTGCTTGGTCTAAAAAAGTAACCGTTACTGACTGTCACAATCTTTTTTTCTTGATTTCTTATAGTGTTTCTTAAAGCCAGAAAGTTGCCATTTGAAATGACTTTAGTTTTGTGTCATGTCTGTGATCTGCTTTTTTTCTACAAAATTAAACAACTGAATGAACATCCTCCGAGGCCGGTGATTCCATAATTTTTGCCAGGGGTTGTATGTGTGAAGGGGCCCTAAGTATTGATGACCTCAAAAGGTCAAACTCAAGGTCCATATGAATTAAACATGGTGGAAGGGATGTGTGTTAAGTGGTTCAGCTTTGGACAGAATTAATAAAATCTCCATACCACAAAGAACAATATATTATGGTTTCACTGCACAATAAAAAATTTATTTGCATAACGCTGTGTCAAACATGTAAGGCACAGGTATTGCATCTGCTGAACAAAAAATGCTCCAATCAGTGACCGTGAAGACAGGAAACTAGCCACCATCCTTACCTCCAACAACAACAAACAGGCATGGACAACCTGGTCAAAGTGATCAGAACTTACAGCTGCAGAATTATGACTGTCCGCTAACCCTTGGTCATCTTCCACAACACCATTGATGTGTCCTCCTACAGTGCCTTTGTGATAGGGAAGGAGATCAACCGTACCTGGATGCCTCATAAGCAGAACAAGGGGAGGGTGTTTCTGGAGCTGCTGTGAATAGTTGCAAAACCCACATGTTCAAAGAAGTGCTTCCCCCGCACAGTTGCCTCTACGTACAACGCTTGAGAACATTGCTTAGGAGGCTGAGGTTTATCAGACTGCAGCTGGGGCAGGAAAGAAGAGGAGATCCCAAATCTGCCACCCAAAGATGGACTGTAAACCAATGATCTGCAAAGTCCCCCTGACACACACACACTATACCTACAGGTGGCAATTAAAGTTTAACTATTCATGGTTTTCCAAATTTTTTTTTTTTTTTTATCATTTACAGTATAATTAGTTACACCACTACTACTCAAAACATTTAAAGGAATATGAATGTTTCTGTGGGCTATTTGGTGGTGCCAGTTTGCTACTGTAACAATAAAAGTTTTGCTCAAACTCCTGATCAGTGTTTATTTTTCATTCAGAATTTGCATGTGATGATTTATATGCAATTTAATTTGAGACATAGTCCAATTAGTTACTGTTCCTTAAATTGATATATGTTTGCATGGTTGTACACGTACAAGGGGCGATTGAGAAGTTTTGAACTGGACTCAGAAAAAGTCTGGATTTAGTTTGCATTCTGAGAAAGGAACGTTTCTCAGACGTTTTGTGTGAACTTTTGAGTCACAGGGTGCAATGCTGGGAAATGCTGGTTTCTCAGAATGCAAAACATGGAGAACCACACCCTACTTTTCCTGGATCAGGCTAAAAACCTATCAATCGGCCCTTTTATGTAAGGTTGTATGTTTGACCTTGATCTTAAGATACAGTTGTGCTCAAAAGTTTACATACCCTGGCAGAATTTTTGCTTTTTTGGCCATTTTTAAGAGAATATGAATGACAACACAAAAACTTTTTTTTCACTCATGGTTAGTGGTTGGGTGAAGTCATTTATTGTCAAACAACTGTGTTTCCTCTTTTTAAATGAAAATGACAAGAGAACTACCCAAATGACCCTGATCCAAAGTTTACATACCCCTGTTCTTAATACTGTGTGTTGCCCCCTTTAACATCAGCGACAGCTTGGAGTCTTTTGTGGTTGTTGTGGACGAGGCTCTCTAATGGTAAAGCTGCCACTGAATATGTCCTGGACTTTATTTACATTAATTACAAGGAAATACCAACAATATGGCACTTTATGGTAAATCTGCATGGAGCAGACAGTTCTCAAAAACTGAGTGACTGTGCAAGAAGGAGAAGAGTGAGGAAAGCCATCAAGACACCTAGACATCCCAGAAGAAGTTACAGGCTTATGTGGCTGTGATTGGAGAAATTGTGCACAGTGCAAGCTTTGCATTTTGCATCACTACTCTTAGCTTCATAGTGGAGTAGAACAGAGAAGGATTTTCTTTCACCAAAACAGATCAAATCCAGGTTTGGATCTCAGATGTACCTTCTGTCAATTTGTAGCTAAATTTTCAGGTCTTCTTTTTAAGAAAATCCTCCTCTATACCACTTCATCATAAAGATGGATAACTGGTGATACAAAATGCAAAACTTGCACTGTGCCTAATTTCTCCAGTCACAGCCACATAAGCCTATAACTTCTCCTGGGTTGTCTGGGTGTCTTGGTGGCTTTCTTCACTCTTCTACTTCTTGCACAGTCACTCAGTTTTTGAGAACTGTCTCCTCCATGCAGATTTACCATAGAGTGCCATATTGTTTGTATTTCTTTGTAATTGATGTAAATAAAGTCTGAAACATATTCAGTGGCAGCTTTACCACCAGAGAGCCTCGTCCACAACAACCACAAAAGACTACAAGCTGTCAGTGATGTTAAAGGGGGCAATGCACAGCATTAAGAACAGGGGTATGTAAACTTTTGAACACAACTGTATCTCAAGATCATACTATTTTGATTGAACTTGACAGGTTGAGGTTGAGGTTATAGAGGTGGTCTTGAGGTTTGTTTGTGACCAGTGAATCCTCTGTTTGAATAATTATTAGATTGGAAAATCACTAAGGGCCCTTTGGCAAAGTCCTTCATCCCCAAGTTGCTTCCGGTGTGCATTTGAATGCCTTACAAGGCAACATACAGACATCTGTGTATGAGTGTGTATGTGAATGTGAGACATTGTAAAACGCTTTGAGTGCCCGCTTCAGACGGAAAAGCGCTGTAGAATTGATGCCCGTTTATATAGGCAGTGTGGTGGCCAAGGGGCCAGTGTGCACTTGCTTCCAAAAACAGAAGTCTCCCCGTACAAGACCACCCATGCCAATGTGGAGTTGCATCAGAAACTTGTGAAACTTGTGACAAATCAACATGCTGATCCATATCGGATTTGCTGTGGTGACATCCAGGGAAAAAAGGAGAACTTGGAAGAACTTGCTAGTTTGCTGTTTTTAGGAGAAAGATTGACTGTTATCAACATAGCACATTTTGAATGAAGTCCTTTTTTCTGAGTTCAGAGGATAGTCTCTCTCCTTCTCCCCCTCTCTCTCTTTTTTGTGATCCTCATGCACACAGCAGCAGAACAGCAAGTGTTTAACAAGCGAAAGCTTTTGTCCGTTCCACCACCCCCAGAGATCATTAATAAAAGCCGCTGTGCCATGCATAAGCCCTTCCTCCAGGATCTGGTTTCCCCTCACAGATAGTCTCACCCCCCCCCCCCCCCCCCCCCACCTCCCCCAGGTCTGACTCCTCCACTAATCTGCAGCAGGATTTAGATATTAAGCAAACAGATGGAGGTGTGGTTCAGTCGGTAATGAGGTGAGCAGTGGCAGCGAGTCCGGAGGCCCAGACACTGGCAAAACGATGTGTCGATTGAGCTGTAAGAGGCCCCAACACAACCAGATGTACACAGCTGTCGTACCGCTGACAGAAAGTAATCCTGCAGCCCAACTCACAGGGAGACAGAGAGAGAGAGAGACAGAGAGAGGTTGTGCGTGTGTCTGTTTGTCTGGCTGTCTGTCTGTGTGCCGTGTCTGTTACTTCTTTTTTTTTGCAAAAGAAGGAGCATGAACTTTCGTTGTACCTCACACTGAACTTATATGTCTAAGTGATCCTGAAGTGCCACTTAGCTTCGGCTCCCAGGTATGAAATGTGAAATGGTGGTTGTTGAATTGGAATTTCCGTTCACCTCTTGAACTGAGATTGAATTGACCCTGAAATAGAACACATGCAGAGAGTCTGCATGGACACACACACACACACACACACACACAAATGATGCACAAATGTGAAAATGTGTGTGTATTACAGTGCATCAGTTTTCACAGTTTCACTTTTTCCACATTTTGTTATGCCTTATTCCAAAATGGAGTAAACTCATTTTTTTTTCACCTCAAAATTCTACTCACAGAACCCCATAATGACAACATGAAAAGATTTTTTGAAATGTTTGCAAATTTATTAAAAAAAAAATCACATATAAATAAGTATTCACACCCTTTGCTCAATACTTTGTTGATGCACCTTTGGCAGCAATTACAGCCTCAAGTCTTCTTGAATATGATGTCACAAGCTTGGTACACCTATCTTTGGGCAGTTCTGCCCATTCCTCTTTGCAGCACCTCTCAAGCTCCTTTGTGATGGATGGGCAGCATCAGTCCACAGCCATTTTTCAGATCTCTCCAAAGATGTTCAATCAGATTCAGGTCTGGGCTCTGGATGGGTCACTCAAGGACATTCACAGAGTTGTCGTGAAGCCACTCCTTTGATATCTTGGCTGTGTGCTTAAGATCATTGTCCTGCTGAAAGATGAACCCCATCCCCACCACCATGCTTCCTGTAGGGATGGTGCCTGATTTCCTCCAAACATGACACCTGGCATTCAATCCAAAGAATTCAATCATTGTCTCATCAAAACAGAAAACTTTGTTTTTCATGTTCTGAGAGTCCTTCAGGTGGCTTTTAGCAAACTTCAGGTGGGCTGCCATGTGCCTTTTACTAAGGAGTGGTTTCCTTCTGGCCACTCTACCGTACAGGTCTGATTGGTGGATTGCTGCAGAGATGGTTGTCCTTCTGGAAGGTTCTCCTCTGTCCACAGAGGAATGCTGGGGCTCTGACAGAGTGACCATTGGCCTAAGGCCCTTCTGCCCTGATCACTCAGTTTACATGGGCAGCCACACAGGAAATTTTGCTGAGTAAAATTCACTCTGCTGGCATAGCATTTGATCCCAGTCTAAATAGAGCAAATTACACTCTCTCATAAAGTGAAATCAGCTCGACAGTTGTCACAGACTGAACGCTCCCCCCCCCAAACACTGGTCCGCTCTGCCTCCACTGTGCATGTGTCATTCCGGAGTCCAGCAGATCTTCTGAGAGGGACTCTCTTCACCCAAAGTGATCAAATAGATTAATGGGATTATTAACATCAGATGATAAAGGTAAAACCTCTTGAATCATTCTAAAGTCAGTTTTAAGCAGAAACGAGGCTTGAATCGGTGACGCTTTGAAATGACCAACGCGCAATGAACGCATCAGCTAGCGGCTTGTGTAGCTGCGGCGCTCTGATCGCTTCCCTTCGTCTGTTATTATGGAATAATGCTGAATTTATGCAGACAGGATTGTTGTACAAAAGCTTCAGATATCTGTCGCTGAGACAGATGATGACTGGAGCGCAGTATGAAGCAGAAATGAGGTGATAATCAGTGAACTAATGACACATGCACAGTGACAGCAGGGCTGACGGGGGATCGTTCGGTCTGCGGCACCATCTGTTCAATGCAAGTGGTTTTACTCCAATAAGAGTTGATTTCAGACTGTTTTCAGTTGATTTAGCTCTGTGATAGAGTATATTTCACTCTATTTGGACCGGGATCAAATGCTATCCCAGCAGAGTAAATTTTACTCAGCAAAATTTCCTGTGCAGCTCTAGGATGAGTCCTGGTGGATCCGAACTGCTTCTATTTATGGATGATGGAGGCTACTGTGCTCAGTGGGACCTTCAAAGCAGCAGAAATGTTTCTGCATCCTTCCCCAGATTTGTGCCTCGAGACAATCCTGTCTCAGAGGTCTACAGACAATTCCTTTGACTTCATGCTTGGTTTGTGCTCTGACATGCACTGTCAACTGTGGGACCTTATATGTAGACAGGTGTGTGTCAACTGAATGTACTGCGGGTGAACTGTTAAGCTGTAGAAACATCTTAAGGATGATCAGTAGAAACAGGATGCACCTGAGCTCGATTTTGAGCTTCATGGCAAAGTCTATGAATGCTTATATGTACATGTGATTTCTTCTTCTTTTTTTAAAAATAAATTTACCATAATCTCAAAAAAATAAAACTTTTTTCACATTATCATTATGGGGTATTGGATGTAGAATTTTGAGGGAAAAAAAAAAGAATTTAATCCATTTTGGAATAAGGCTGTAACATAACAAAATGTGGAGAAAGTGCAGCGCTGTGAATACTTTCTGGATGCACTGTAAGACTTCAGTTTGAGTAGTACTATAAACAGTGTTAAAGAGCGTGTCAGTGTGAGGAGCAGGAAACTGCAGGGTGAAACCTGAGTGCAGAAAAGGGGCTAAGTAGGAGAGGGGATGCAGGGGGTGATGGGACGGTAGGTGGGTGAGCGGCCTTACAGAGGGGCACCCTGGGAATGACTTACCACATATGTTTGTTTAACTTTCCGCACGATGGACGGAGAACGAGTTCAGAACAGGGTGAAACAGAAAGGTGTGTGTGTGGGGGGGGGGTGGAACAAATGTCATTAAACTGGTCAGGTTTGCAGTTATCACATTCTACCACATTTCAGATTCAGTGTGCCTCGCTTCACTTCGTCTTGGTTAGAATCTGCTGGAATCAGCCAGCAGTGTCAACGTCTCAAAGTGCTCACATATGCCAAAGTACTTCATGATCCTCCTTTTCACAACTCAAGGTGCCCAAATTTGTTAGCTTGCACTAGCGACCAGCAGCATAGGGCAGCAACTACTGATTCCTCTTATTTTTTCGTCAGTCTTCTGGCCGAGCTGTCCATTATGAAAAGCGGAGTACATAGTCCCTTTGGGCTACTGTATCAACATAGAGCTGCAACACGACAGCCTCCATGGGTGGTTAGGATTTGGGTGGGTGCTCCTGTGTAGATATGAAGTTTTCAATCTAGGCATACGAAAAAACATCGATTCATTCTGACATAACCATCCCTTCACTAATGGAGGGGTGGTTATGAATGCTATGTTCCATTTCTGCTAATAAACACCCCTAAATCCTTCACACTGTACCTTTAAACATGGTTGGTTATTCTTGTCCTCCTTTCACAGCGACTCAGTTGTCAAGAACCCCTCTACTCCAGAAAGATTTACAACATACAATAGGTACCATATTGTTTTGATGTTACAGTTTTTGCCGATTGCTTACACATATTTTGCAAAATTCGGTTCACTGTGTCAAAACTCTACACATAAGCAAGATAAGACACAACACTTCTTGTAAAACCCCTCACAGCTCTATCAAAGTGAAACCCTACAATCAAAACCTAACAATCTCTTCTAAAAATGTCATTCTAGCAACAAAATGATACACACATGCACCATTTTGAAGCACTTTCAAATCAACAGCAACACACTGGTATGTTTTACACAAAACACTGAAATCAAAATATTTTTATTTATTTTTTCTCAGACAAGAGCTGAAATATTATATTGCAGTATTTAGCAAAAGTGTTATTTCCCCATTTTTTTTTTTTTTTTACAAAGAAATAGAAATTTCTTACAAATACTTAAGTAAAGAAAAATAGAGTGCTGTACAGTTCAAATTCAAATTGCAAATCAAATCAATGAGAACAAGTGTTCACAGTACTATAGTTGACATACATAGTACGGTAACATCAGAATGATATTGCACTTGACAGTATTATCCACTGTGTGGCGGCTGAGGTTTGGGTGGAACCTTTGTCCAGCTTCACTCATTGTGAGGCCGTGGTTGATCACATGGTCCACTAAAGTTGTTCAATTTTATCTGAAACATTTCTCCTTCTTGCTCTTCTTTGTCTTTGTCCTCGTCCACATATCCGTCTTCATCTTTGTCTTCCTTCTCCTCTTCCTCTGCCTCTTTCTCTGCGTCTTATCGCCTCCATGATTGCAGATTTGACAAAATATCTTAGATGAGCTCTATTTGTAGTGCCAAAGGTCAGACTGATTGGTGGTGTTTTCTGTGTGAGTGTTTTCAGATGTGTGCATAAGTATTTCCAATTGCCAGATGTGTTTTGCATTTTCACTAAAAGTGTTTCCCCAATGATAACAAGGTATTTTATCTGAGTTAAGTGTCTAATGTAGGAAACTGTGTGTAGTGGTCTGTAGCAACTGTGTTGAAGAATTGCAAGCAAGGTGCAAAACAGAAGATGCGTTTAAGGTATTGTCACATTGTGTTTTAGCTATTGTTACAAGAAGTTTTGGATTTGAAATTTTAGGGCCCCTTCACATGAATAAATACAACTCAGGGCAATTCACGGCGCTGTGAAAATAAAAAAAGTAAAAATTACATGCCACCCACGGGATTCGAACCTGCATTTCCAAAAGCTCTGTTTGCCAGTCAGAAACTTTACCACTGAGCTACCATCACTGTCCTGTAAAAGGTGCGGGAAAATGCCTGATATCAAGAAGGACATGGACGTAGTTTAAAAAAATAAAACCACACCATACAAAAACACTGCATTTTATTGAATCCCTTTTATCAAGCGGGCAATACAAGTATGAGCTGTCTGTTCCTCTGTAGATGACCCAGAGTCACAGACGTACAGTCATGAAATGACATGAATGAGAAGCAGTGTGCTCTTATCATGTCCATATCTCCTGGCGGCGTGTCCAGCCAGCCCTGCACGCACGTCCTGCTGACATGCATGTCTTGTGGACGTCGTGCCGCAGGAGAGAGACCGCATCATGTGAAACAGAGCTCACATGGGTGGCATGACATTCCAATCGCCCACTGTGTGTTACGATCTGATGGACCGGATCACCTGGGATAGCTTGTCAATGTGCACAGCATACAGGCACTTGCTGTAGCCCATTGCAACAGCAATATATGTTTTTATGTATGTCCACATGATGACAGCAAGCAGACACACGTGCCTCACAGTGGACATTTGTTAGTTCGTTAGTTTGTTAGGTGACCATCCAAACATGGTACGTGTCCTCCAGCTGGGACATCCAGAAACACAGATCTCCACAGCTGCTCCTGTCAGCAGCCACACTGCACACATCAGTGTGTCACTGTGTCTGTTTGCAAAGCCACACTTGTGGGGCACAGTGATCGTCTGCTGACTGTTGTCGTGTTAACAGTGGGAATGGCCACACATTTTCTAAATGCCATGCAAGTGGTGTTAGATGTTTGTGTGTGTCACCTGGAACTTGGCCGACACCTGCCGCGAGAGGGTTCGATGGGCTCTCACAGTGGACACTCTATCTTTCAGCCACTGGTGTGCGCAAATAGTTGTAGCAACATGTGCACAAGGTGTTAGAGGCAGCTACGATTTTACATGTATTGCATACGATTCCTGCTTCATGCGCACTTCATACGCAATTCGACCAAATTCGCACTATGTGTGAAGGGACCCTTAGTCCAAAAACTGTAATAAAGTCAGAGACACATTCAATGATTTGGAAAATGCTCATATATCCATTCCATCATGTGTTGAAGAAAACTGGCTACTAAAGTGATTATTTATTTGTGTTATTCTTAAGGGGGCACATTATTATCCCATTGTTTGGATATTTTTTATTTAATTTATGGTTGAGATTTGTTTTAACTTTTAGTTTAAAGGGCATAAGTTTTGAAATGTTAATACAATGAAGCCTGAATTATTATTATTATTATTATTAATATTATTACAGTTAGTACAACTCCTCACTTGTGGAGGAGGAGTAACAGGAAGACAGAGGAGAGGAAGGAGAGGAACACGAGTAGCCAGTAAACCAGTAGCGAGTAGTATTTCTGGTATTTATATTTTGTATTTATATTTATGTTTGCGCAGCTGGTCTGCTCTGTGTCAGCCTGATCGCATCAGATCTCAGGAGCTAAGCAGTGCGGGGCCTGGTTAGTACTTGGATGGGAGACCTCTTTGGAACACCAGCGGCTGTGTGTTTCTCCAGGTTACACTGGAGCTGTGTCAGGAAGGGCATCCTGTGTAAAACCTGGCTGTATCTGCTGTGGCGACTCTGAACAAAACAGGAGCAGCTGAATGGACAACAACATTTATACATTTATTTTTACATGTATATTTATGTTTACAAATTATTTTTTATTTTCACTTTTAATACTCTGTGTGCTTCTTACCCTGTATGCTGCTATACAATACTGCTGGAACCTCATTTTTCCTGAGGGAGTCTTCCCAAGGGATTTATAAAGTTCTATCAAATTTAATTATTATTATTATTATATGTCAGAAGTAATTTAAAATGTATAGAAGCTCAAGGGATCACACATTTTTCACAGCACTGCACTTTAAGTGCATTTTTATGCTTATATTTTGCTAGTTTTACCAAAGTATCACTTTCAATGTTGAACTAATAGAGTATTTCTAACACTTGATATTGCTACTTTTAATTGAGTAAAAGATCTGAGTGCTTCTTTCACCACATGTAATAAAGTTTGAACATGTTTTATGCTGTCATTGTTTGGTGTTTATTAAAGTTCTTTATTACCAACTATATGAAAGGTGCTGAAACTGTGTGTGTGTGTGTGTGTGTGTGTGTGTGTGTGTGTGTGTGTGTGTGTGTGTGTGTGTGTGTGTGTGTGTGTGTGTGTGTGTGTGTGTGTGTGTGTGTGCGTGTGTGATGTTGTGGCTTGGCAGTAGGCACTCAAGGTCACTTTAATTTACACCTCCTCCCTCTTTGTTGCCTTTGAAAAGGAATGAGGATGGGAGAGAGGGCAGATAGGAGGTCAGAGGAGACGCAGCGATAGGAGAAATGAGGGGGAGACAAAGGGCACATTGACATTACCTCCACAATCTTCCTGTCCAGCTGATTTCATGATTTAGCACAAACAAAGTGTGGCGCACAGTATGTGAGAGACATGGGACTTTTTTTTTCTTGAGATTATTATCCAGTCTGTAAAGTGTTACACAAATGCTCACTTTCAGCAAAAAAAAAGGAGCACCAACAAAATTATATAATTTACACTAATCTGATATTTCATGAAATTTCTGCTTGTTTAAATATCTGAATGCATTGCAGTCAAATTTGATCAATATCAGTGTGTTGATGGATTTACAAAATTTAAATTTTTAGAGCAGTCACCTCCAAGAAAAATAGATTTACAAAGAACTGCATGAGGAATGTGCCTGTGCAAGTGTGCACGTGTGCTTGTGTGACAGAAGGGGGCAAAAGGGGAAAAGGCAGTCAATGCAGAAAGCATGAACGCTGACAGCAGCAGAGTTCACCTGGACCTAACAACCTTTACTGACCTCCATCCATCTGTTTATATTCACGATTCCTGCCTTACAAAAAAAAAAAGAAGAAAAAAAAATCTATGTAGGCCTTGGTTTTTCTCACACACTATAAAAAAAATAGCAAGTTGTTGAAGCAGGTGATTTTTTCACACTTTTTAAGATAAGATAAGCTTTATTGAGCCCAGAAAAAATTCAAATTCAAAATTCAAATTTATTAATTTATATAGCGCCAAATCACAATAAAATCGTCTCAAGGCGCTTCACACAACATAAAAAAACAATTAAAAATTTAAAACACAATAAAAATGACCATAAAAGAAAGACAACCATAAAAGAATACAAGAATAAAAACACATCATAACACTAATGATAAAACAGGGAAAACAGAAAAAAAACAATTTTCCCCTTAGAAAAAATATTTACATTAAAGAAAGGTGACTAACGTATATTGTAATATTTGCTGGAGGGTGTATAAATACTGACGTGAACAGATTATGTGAAAAATAGAATATACATATATATATATATATATATATATATATATATATATATATATATATACAGTGTGTGTGTATATATATATATATATATATATATATATGTACTGTATATATATATATATATATATATATATATATATATATATATATATATATATATATATATATATATATATATATATATATATATATGTACTGTATATATGGTAAAAAGTATTGCACCAGATAAATTGCACATTTGTTCATGGTGATTGAAGATGGAGTTGATAGTGCAAAAATCAGCAAATGGTGCTTAAAACATTTTGAGGTATTATGCAGTCTGACTGCAGTTGTTCTGTTTTGCACCTGTTGTGCACCAATCTGTTACTGAAGGAGATGCTTAAGGCTCCCACAGGCATGAGAGGGGTTGTCCATAATTGATGTCAGTTTAACATCCTCCTCTCACCCACCACCTCTATGGAGTCCAGAGTATATTCTAGGACAGAGCCAGCCCTTCTGACTAATCTGTTGAGTCTCCTCCTGTCCTTCTCAGAGCTTTTATTTCATCATTAACTCTTCTGTTTTTTAAAAAATATCTTTCAGTAATCTCAAAGCTACCTGTGCTAAAAGCGCATTTTGGTATAATACCTATAAATAATTAGTTTTATCACCAGTTTTCTTCAGACAGGGCAAGGGATGGATACATGTACATTTCCAAGTCACTGAATATGTCTTGGACTTTATTTACATCAATTATGATGAAATACAAACAGTATGGCACTCTACGGTAAATCTACGTGGAGTAGATAATTCTCAAAAACTGAGTGACTGTGCAAGAAGAAGAAGACTGAGGAAAGCTACCAAGACACCCAGACAACCCAGAAGAAGCTATAGGCTTCACTGACTGTGATTGGAGAAACAGGGCATAGTGCATGTTTTACATGTTTGGTTTTACATGTCCTATCACCTGTTGATGACAACGGCAATTTGATGTTTGATCCCAGTGCCAGATTTGCTCCAAATTGGACTCAAAATCAAATTCATTGACCTTGACCTTTTCCAAATTTGGTCAGGGCAGTTTCAGAGTCAACCTTCACTGGCATACCAAGTTTGGTACAAATCAGCAAATGGGCCTGAGAAGGCCAGACCAGGCCAGGAAACAAACAGGCAAACATGAGCTTGAGCCCATTGATTGACCTTTACTAAATATGACCTTGCTGGACAGTCCTATGTCCACCAAATACGTGTGCTGTATTTGGTGGACATAGGAGTGGAAAAACGTACATTTTGGCCATGACCCCAGTGATTGACATTTGGTAACCTGACCTCACTTGGGCAATTCCAGAGCCCACCTACACATGTTGCAGGTTTGGTGGACATTAGAAAATGAAAATCCAAATTTTGACCTTTGGCTCCAAACAGAAGCATGAAGCAGAAGCATTTGCCACAATAAACCCTTTAAGGGAAATTACAAGCGTGACCTTCATGCATATACCAATATTTGTGGAAAATGGGTCAAGTACCTGAGTGGAGTAGCAGAGCAGACAAGCAGACAGACTTTTTGCATTCCAAAATTCAATAGGATTGTTTATATGACAATTTTCTTATGTTTTTTTTTCTTATTTGTTGATTTATTTGTTCCACTGATTGTATGTGTGACTTTCAGTAGGCTTGTACAAAAAAATACCAGACCAATTTTTGTTAAATGTGTTGGAGTTGAAGACCACAGGGTAAAAAGTATAAAGTAGTGGGTCCAGATCAAGTGGTAGAAGCTCCCCCACCAGCACCGTCAACACACACCTTTTAAAAATATTGCGTTGCTTTATCCACATTTTTTCTGGACCTGTGAGGAATATCCGAGTGGACACTATTTGAGAAATTAAGCTGGTTTTCGGTGAAAAGTTTAACGGCTGATGAGAGATTATGGGGTGTTTCTGTCGGTGTAAGAACTTCCCACGGAGCAGGACGTCGTGCAGTGCCTCCAGGCGCCGTCGTCGGCCTGTTTTGACCTGAAAACATCCTAATTTAAAGCTTAATTCACCCAGGACGTCGTGAGAGAACAGAGAAGATTCAGAAGAGGCCGGCATGAGGACTTTATGCGGACATTCCACTGTTTAAGGACGTTTTGTAATGAAAGACGTGCGCGCAAATTCGCCGAGTCGTTTCCATGACAACTCGGCAAATCTGTGTGCGCCGCGACAGGAAAAACACCTCCGTGTTGAAAACCATTTGTAAAATTCGGGCGGCTTTTGATGGCTTTCAACAAGTGAGTAACTGAGAAATTGTTTAACAGCTTGGGCATGTTCCAACTTGCCCGTTAAGGTTTCCAACGGAGGTGTTTTTCCTGTCACGACCCCCCGCGGTCGGGTCCGGCCCGACATGCGACTCTGCCCACACGTTCTTTCATTACAAAATGTCCGTTAACAATGGAATGTCCGAATAAACTCCTCATGCCGACTTCTTCTGAAAGTTCTCTGTTCTCTGATGACTTACTGGGTCAACAGAGCCTGAAATGTGGAAGTTTTCAACTTGAAACGGTGAGACGCTGCCGCCTCGAAGCGCAGATCGCCGTCAGGCGCCGTGGGCCGTCCTTACGGCGACACTACCAGACCAAAATCTCTCATCAGCCCTTAAAATTTTTACCGAAAACCAGCTGAATTTATCGAATGGTGTCCACTCAGTTGTGCCTTACAGTTTTTGAAAAAATTTTTATCAAACAAAGCAGAAGTCTCTGAGCCATTCCTAAACAATGAAAAAACGACGAGAGGGTGGGCCACTCCTCACTCAAAGACTGCCCACAGGCGAATGACGTAACTGACAGGAGTGAAAAAACTCTCGCATGCCCACGAGGGTTCAAGCATGTCTGATGTAATCACACGTGATTCAAATCCATATGGTTTTTTAAAAAAATAATAAGGTCCGTTACTTTTCTAATAGACCTCGTATATATATATATATATATATAAAACTTAAAAAAATATAATATATAAATGCACATAGACTCACCATCAATGTTTCTTTTGTTCGATTATTTTTATAGTTCTGTGAGCCACTGATTGCTTCCCGTCTGGGCCTTTCTGTGTGGCTTTTGCATGTTCTCTCCGTGTTCATGTGGCTTCCTCCCACTTCCAAACACATGCAGGCTAGGTGAATTGGGATTTTTAAATTGACTGTGGGTGTACATTGTTGTGTGAATGTGTTTGTCTGTCTGTCCAGAGTGTACCCTGGCTCATGCCCTGTGAATGTTGGAAAAGACTCCAGCGACCCCGCGACCCTTAAATGGAGAAAGTGAATACAGAGAATGAATGAATAGCTGTGATTCTCTGTGTTCTTTCCCGTTCATAGAAAGTCCAGTAAAAGGGTGTTAATTATTTAATGCTGCCATATGAAGTCAAAATGATGGATTTCAGGGAGGTGTTTCTCACAGCATGTGTGAAAATGAGTCCCTGGATCTATTCTCTCGAATGGTGCGGTGTATGTGATGCAACACATGCATCTGGGACACTTTGTTCATGGTGACAATCTGCAAAGTTTAATCTGTGAACATGGACACCTAAATGAAAAATCAGTGCACAACACAGCCATGATGCTCCTGAAGCTTGCAGTATGTTTCAGGCCTGAGGCTACAGCTATGTGCTGGAATTTCAGGAGTACACATGTTGTCAGATGGGCTTTTTCTGGCTATGATTTGGAAATAGTGCAACTTCATGTACTGGAGTAAACATTGCTTTGCAAAGGTTACATGCACGCTTTCACACCGTACAAACATATCCACCCTGATATGACATCCAGCTTCCTCCACCCCCCCACCCAACTCAAGCTGAAAGAGGAACCGGCTGACACCGACCCTCATGCCTCCATCAGAAAGACCTCAGCTCTGCATTTGTTTCCAACTAAAGCCGCGACCGGCGAGGTTTACATGGAACGAGAGAAGCTGCACACGCTCCTCGACCCCCTCCCTCCCTCCCTCTCACTTTGTTATTTTTATAATTCAAGATCGGGGGTGCACAAGAGGTGAGATGACAGGGGGAGCGTGGCACTGATAAGGTAGCTAATAGCCAGCTTTCCAAAAAGGTCAAAGGTCACCTGTGCTCGATTAGGTGGAGGCAGTCGGTGCGTGTGAGTGCACGGCGGCTGGAGAGGACATCTGTTAATTGGTGTTTGAGGAATTGAGGGGGGGGGGGGGGGTGCTGTTTTCTTAACATCTAGTAAAAGAAAAAAATAACGAAAGCTGCAGAGAGAAAGGGAGGCTGATTCCCCCAAAACCAGTAAGCAGAATCTGCGTCCTTTAGGAACAGGAAATCCAGTGGGATCAGTGGTCTGATCTCCTCCAGCATCCGGACAACACACACACTTGCTGCCACTAAATCAGGCTGTTGATTGAGCCAGTCTCTAATTTTAGCCTGAGACTCCCAGCTTGCCACCAGCAGGCCTGTGCATCCCGGGTCCGATTGGGAATAGGCGGAAGAAAGGGTGATTAATAACTGTCATGTCTCTGTCACGGCAGAGTCCTATGCGAGACGGAGGGGGGCGGGGCCCAGAGTCTACGAGGGAAATGGAGTTACACACAACAGCCAGCAGCTGTTGTTGTTGAGGGGAAAAGGAAGGCTGCACTGAGTTTGTGTTTGCTGATTCAAATAATAGAATTAAAGTAGAAGATGATTAAATCAAATTTTGGATCAAGAAACTGAAAGGCGTCGTAGCCGTTGCAGCATGAGGTCGCAGTGAGAATACAAATAGGCTTTTTCAAATTGCCTGAAAAACCACCTCATGTGAGCATAAAAACAGTTTAGCAAAAGATTTTTCAAAATGCATTTCAATGTTTCCATTAAACCCATTTTCAGTTACTTCTTAAAGTAATACAGCGTCCTCCAAAAGTATTGGTCCCTTTGGTACATCACGCATTTTAATTTGTTTATGCCATTTCAAATACAAAGAGTAAATCAGGCTTCTCAACAAAAAAAAATTCAAAAATAATCTTCCTTAAACTAGAACTCAACACAAATCTCTACAACTTGATATAAATTAATTAAAAATATAAAAGCCAAGATGATGGATTGCATAAGTAATGGGCCACTTTGGTATAATACCTATAAATAATTAGTTTTATCACCAGTTTTCTTCAGACAGGGCAAGGGATGGATACATGTACATTTCCAAGTCACTGAATATGTCTTGGACTTTATTTACATCAATTATGATGAAATACAAACAGTATGGCACTCTACGGTAAATCTACGTGGAGTAGATAATTCTCAAAAACTGAGTGACTGTGCAAGAAGAAGAAGACTGAGGAAAGCTACCAAGACACCCAGACAACCCAGAAGAAGCTATAGGCTTCACTGACTGTGATTGGAGAAACAGGGCATAGTGCATGTTTTACATGTTTGGTTTTACATGTCCTATCACCTGTTGATGACAACGGCAATTTGATGTTTGATCCCAGTGCCAGATTTGCTCCAAATTGGACTCAAAATCAAATTCATTGACCTTGACCTTTTCCAAATTTGGTCAGGGCAGTTTCAGAGTCAACCTTCACTGGCATACCAAGTTTGGTACAAATGAGCAAATGGGCCTGAGAAGGCCAGACCAGGCCAGGAAACAAACAGGCAAACATGAGCTTGAGCCCATTGATTGACCTTTACTAAATATGACCTTGCTGGACAGTCCTATGTCCACCAAATACGTGTGCTGTATTTGGTGGACATAGGAGTGGAAAAACGTACATTTTGGCCATGACCCCAGTGATTGACATTTGGTAAACCTGACCTCACTTGGGCAATTCCAGAGCCCACCTACACATGTTGCAGGTTTGGTGGACATTAGAAAATGAAAATCCAAATTTTGACCTTTGGCTCCAAACAGAAGCATGAAGCAGAAGCATTTGCCACAATAAACCCTTTAAGGGAAATTACAAGCGTGACCTTCATGCATATACCAATATTTGTGGAAAATGGGTCAAGTACCTGAGTGGAGTAGCAGAGCAGACAAGCAGACAGACTTTTTGCATTCCAAAATTCAATAGGATTGTTTATATGACAATTTTCTTATGTTTTTTTTTTCTTATTTGTTGATTTATTTGTTCCACTGATTGTATGTGTGACTTTCAGTAGGCTTGTACAAAAAAATACCAGACCAATTTTTGTTAAATGTGTTGGAGTTGAAGACCACAGGGTAAAAAGTATAAAGTAGTGGGTCCAGATCAAGTGGTAGAAGCTCCCCCACCAGCACCGTCAACACACACCTTTTAAAAATATTGCAAAATAGACATGTTGTTTTTCATACGTTTATTAATTTCTCAGGAAATATCTCATGTATCTTTGTTTTTTTTGGGGGGGGGGGGGGGTGCCAGAATTCTAGTGGCAATACGTCTGAATGTCTATGATAGGTGCTGTCTTCTTCCTGCAACAAAACAGTGCAGTATAGGTGTTGTTGCTAGTTTCCAACCAACACAACCGCCAGCAGCTCATTTGGCTGAAGTCACTGTCACCACAAGATTTCCATTTTTTTAAATAAAAATTGTGAGTCAGTATTACACTTCCCAGATTGCATTAGAATGCAGGAAAAAGGCTACAGATTTTTAACATTTTTAATTTTGGCAGGCAGCACGGTGGATTAGTGTTTAGCATTGTTGCCTCACAGCAAGAAGGTTATGGGTTTGATTCCCACCTGTGGCCTTTCTGTGTGGAGTTTGCATGTTCTCCTCGTATTTGCATGGGTTCCCTTTGGGTTCTCGGGTTTCCTCCCAAAGACATGCAGGTTAGGCGGATTGGAAGCTTTAAATTGTCCGTAGGTGTGTGTCTGGGTGTGAATGTGTTTGTTTGTCTATATGTGGCTCAGCGACAGACTGGTGTCCTATCAGGACCATCCTGCCTCACACCCTATGAATGCTGGGACAGGCTCCAGCCCCCTGTGACCCTTAATTGGAGTAAGCGGTTGAAGATGAGTGAGTGAGTGAGGTTATTCTCTTCCTGCAGTGGCTAAATTTATGTCATAGATCGTTGACCACAAGAGGGCGTCAGTATGGTTAGCCTGACCTGAATTTATACCAGGCTGCTTTCAATATGTTGCATACAAGCAAATTATTGTTTTAGTCTTGACATAACAATTATAGGACAATCAAATAAAATTTTACTTTTAACAGTTTCTACCATCCACTCCTCTAGACATCTGGATGATGCAAAGTATTTTTATTTTCTGTCATAACTTAAAAATGTCTTCCTGTGATGCAAGGGGAGCTACTTTTAAGACTAAACATAAACCACATAAAGCCAGTATCTTGAAAAATCTATTTTGTATGTGTGTGTGTGTGTGTGTGTGTGTGTGTGTGTGTGTGTGTGTGTGTGTGTGTGTGTGTGTGTGTGTGTGTGTGTGTGTGTGTGTTTGTTTGTTGAGAAAACAATGACAAGTGCAACACGTTGTTTTTATTAATGATCAATGGACTGCATTTATATGGCACTTTCATGGTCAAAGTGCTTTATAATGATGCCTCATACTCACACATACACACTGATGTCAGAGTGCTGTCATGCGAGGTGCTCAGTACACACTGGGAGCAACCTGGAATTAAGGTCTCTGAGTAATTTTTCAGTGTGAAGGGAACTTGAAGTATTTTCTGGTCACAAGCCCCACTACTTTAACCACTTGATTATCATCTCCCCAAAGATGACAAATATGACTGAAGACATGAAGAATGTTGTTACTCTACATAGCAAGGCTACAACTTTCTTTGACCACATTTAGAAATATACATTTTTTTGCAGCTTCAACTGATTGTAATGTACTTTTCTTCATATCTATTAAATATGTAAATCAATGCCATGAAATAAATTAAATAAATAAACAAATAATAAAAACAAATATTATATATTTGTTTAATATCAAGCAATACATTTCTGGACAAAAAATTGTCACACCCTACAAAAATGTATACAATTTTTTGCCATTTGAATTTGATAAAAATCTCATTTTAAAATGTTGACACATTCCACTATAACAAAAATTTTAAATTAAACTTGTTTTTCTTTTCTGTTAAAGAAGCCAATAAATCAGCAAGTAAGGAACATAATATAAATGAAATTGATTGACTGACTGATTAATTCACAAATGTATTTTCTTTGTACAATCAGTGCATGGTACAAAAAAAAAAATATATATATATATATATATTGTAAATACTTTATTAAATAGAACCAAATATTTCTATAAGTCTTTGATGACTATTGAAAACAAATTATATGCATTTTTACCTGTAAAAGCGGACTTTAAAAAAAAAAAAAAAAATCAGCTTAGCTATTTAGTAGCATTTCAAAATAAACCTGGCTAAAGGTTTTCCACAGCTGTGCATGTTAGAAAGTTTAACTCCAGGAAGCACAATATACTTGACTAAACATATAGAGTTATTGTGCCTACTTTTTAACACAATTCTGCATTTTGTGCGTCCGCAAAGTTGGTAAATCTGGAAAGAGTGTTTCCAAGTTTTCTACTTAAATTGCACATTTTAACTTTAAGAATAAACTTTGGTTGACTCTGGTGGGTCAATCTTACTGTAAAAACATGTCACACTAGTTGACTTTGTGCTTCAGTACTATCATCTTACACCACTCAGAAATTCTCTCACACGCACGCATGTGCATGTTAGCGAGAATGTGCACAGTTTTATGCACAAACGCTGACACATTAGACTCATATATTATATGGCTTGTCAGTGCCCAGCAGAGTTTAATCTTAATCAGCAGCCAACATTAGAGATGTTTAGACGTGTCTGTCAGCAAAAGTTATTTGGAGCCAAGCTGGTTTCAGACATTATCAGCTGCAGTTGACCTTGCTCGTTTTCATGATTACCCATGTAGCACCTGTTCAATCTGCCGTAGGCACACTAATATTGTAACTCCATTAAAAAAATAGTTATAATATTACACAATATTTGCCCATAAAGTGAAATATATTCCTTGAGACGGTAACAGGGTAGGGCAATGTTAGGCCATTCCAGCCATGTTATGTGAAGACGATAATGCAAAAACACAGAACGCTATCATCATTTTACACACTGAATTAAAAGGTGTACATAACTATGATCAACTGATTAGACTATCATGAACTTTGGTGCACCAGGTGAATTCCTAAAGCAGCTTTGTTTTGCTTATGTAATATCCCATTGCACCTTAAGTTAGCATCAGCTAACGAGTGTAGTAAAGCTAACACCTGCAGGGAGAGCCATGATGGTCACAATGTGGGCAAATTTGAGACAATATGTACAACAGAACAGGGATTAAAACCAAAATTAACAAATAGACAGAACATGTGGATGGAGATTTGCCTAACCTTGTTGCTGCAAATTACTGATGACTAACTCGAAACACTGCTTTGAAATGTTTTGAAGACTTTGAAACGCATGTTTTGAACACTGTTCAAGAGTACATATTAAAAGGAAGACATCCAAATTGGAACCAAAATACACAACAGAATGGGAAAGTAAAACCAGAATTAAAAAACAGAACACATTACTGTACGTAGATGTGCTCAAACCTTTTTTGGTTACTGCAGATTACTGTTAGCTAACTGCAAGCATGGCTTCAAAACATTTTGGAGTCTTTGAAACATGTGTCAAACATTGTTCTGGAGTACATATGACAAGGAATGCATCCAAATAGAAATTAAAATACACAACTGAATGGGAAAGTAAAACCATAATTAAGGGCCCCTTCACACATAACACGAAAGATGCAGAAACCATAAGAAAATCCACGAATCAAACATGAAATGGAGAATCACAAATTATCATGCGCATGCACAAACACAGTGCGAGCAGCTGAAATGTGTTGCACCACATTGCGCCACTGATGTGGAGAAAAATAAAATAAAAAACATCTCTAGAATTAGTGACTATTACTGGGTTGATATAAATAATAAATACCCGTAAAAGGGGATGTTTTGGCTGCAGTTAAATAACCCTGGTTAAATAAAAAATAAATGCCACTCACGGATTTGAACCTGCAATTTATAAAAGCTCTGATTACCAGACAGACACTTTACCACTGCACTACAATCACAGTCTTATAACAGGAGCATAAAATGGCTAAAATCAACAAGGAGATAAACATTTTTTTAAAAAAAGAGAAAAAAGTGCCGTAATAACGGACAAAACAGCATTTATTACAACGTATTTGTGGTGATACGTTACTGAACGTGGCGTATTTGTGGCACTGTTGGCTTGTCATGTTGCCATAGTCCCGAGGCGCACGTGTGTGGCAGAACACACATGACATTCAGATCGCCTCCTGCTATGTGATCTGATGGTCCGTTTCACATAGAACAGCCTGCCAACATGTGCTGTGTGCGGCCGCTGCAGTCCAGCTGTGTGCGCTCAGATGTGGCTGTCCGGCTCCCATGTGATCATGTCTGTAAATACATACCATCAGCATGTCATGCAAGTGTGCTGTCCCCCCCGCACGCCACATGTGTGTGTGCATGGGGGGGGGGTGACACACGCATACACGTGCAATACACCTGCATGCCACATGTATGTTTTTTTGCAACGCCACAGTTGTGGGAGCACTTAAAACAAATTTCACATCCAGCTCGAAAGTGATCGCCTGCTCACTGTTTTCGTGCTGACACCACGAATGGCCACACATTTTCTAATTGTCAAGCAAGGGAAGCTCTTCAGCATCTCACCATGTTATTTAGGTTCTTCAGATTTTTTTTGAGTAAATACTTCAGTGGAGCATGAGCTTGGCTAAAACCATTCAGCTTCTGGGGGGCTCTGCCTTTTTAAGCATTTTTCTTTTTTTGCCTTTCAACTTCTGGGGGAGTTCCACCCGTAGAGCCCCCTAATTACAGGCCTTTTAACCCCCTGCTACTTTAAGCATTTTTTTAATGCAAATGTAAATTAATATTCAAAGTTTCCAGCTAGTTGACAGTAGGGCTGTACGATATGGCCAAATTATCGTATCTCAGTATTGTCATATCAATATGATATACGATATGACTATGTTTTCACACAAAGTGCAGCAACAGTGAAAATTAAACATTCTTAAACACAACAGTAATAATACCACACTCATTTTTCACTCATCATAAGGTTAGGAAACTGTGCCCTCCAAAAGTATTGAAACACTTGATATTTCACACATTATATGTTCGATGTCGCTGGCATTAATGAGCGTTCTTCACCATCTAATTTAAAATTGAATAATTGTTGCAGAACCTACCATCGGTTTTACGACAGTGTTGTCCGGTTTGTGGCTGCTTCATCTACCATCGGTTTGTGGCTTATGATGACAATGGTTGTGGCTTCGTCTACCATGGGCAGAGTTTTTTGTGCCATTTCCGGTTTGTGGCTTTGTCTCCCATCGGTTTTGGGGGTTTTTTATGCCTTTTTTACGACAATGTTGTCCGGTTTGTGGCTTTTTCCCCTATGGGCAGATTCTTTGTGCCATTTTAGGTTTGTGCCTTCATCTGCCATAACAGCGAGCTTTGCGCCACTGCACAGCACTTCGCTCGTATTGCAATACAAACTGAAAGACACAACAAAATAGCAAAGTGAAAATGTAAATAAAGAATGGATAGAATGTGTGGCTGGGGATGGTGCCAAAATTTTTTACTGTTACTGCAAATTGCTGTTGGCTAACTTGAAACACTGCTTCAACATGTTTTGAAACAATTGAAATAACTGTTTCTACCATTGTTCTGGAGTACGATTAAAAACGAAGATGTCACAATATGAACAGAAATACGCAACAGATCAGTAAAGGAGAAATGCAATTAAAGAATACACATGGTGAGTTTCTGGGGATGGTGCTACAACGTTTCGTACAAATTAACAATGGCTAACATGAAACACTGCCTCAAAATATCAGCTGATAATTAACTTGCAGATTGCTCCTGACATTAGGTGCATACTGCCACCTACTGTACAGGAATGAACAGATGGATTTAGCGTATAGTTCTTATCTAATAAAATAACAAATAACAAGAAACTGATATAGCATGTACCTCTGCCAAGGCCACATTTTGCTTAAAATCTCTTCTGGATCCAAAATACATTCCAGATCAAATTCAAAATAAAATCCCTTATTTTTGAGGACGTTATCCATCTGTTCACCAAATTTCATCAACATCTTCTCACAGTGTTTTGACATAAATGTTGCTATGTACCAAACATTCTTCTGGATGTCATTTAAAGAATATATTCCAGATCACCTCCACAATTTGAAACACTTATTTCCTGAAACATTATATATCAGTCCAGCAAATTTAACTGAAATCCATTCATTATGTTTTGAGTTATGCTGCTAAAAGGCAAACACGCAGACAGACAAATTCCAGCGACACCATTACATCCTTGGCAGAGGTAATAAAATATATAATAAATAAATAAATTGAATTCTTCAAGGTAACTGTAAGTCTGTAAGGAAGATGAACAGTACCATAATATTATTCCTTTCCATTGCCACGAGACCAGGTTGTTCTTCTCCCAGAACGTCTTCCATTCTAAGTTCTGAGCTTACCGCCGTTTCCTGCCACATCAGTCTATAATCAGAGCCAGTTTTGAAACCCTTGAGAAAGCTCTGTTTGGAATATTGTTCAGGTCTCCACATTAAAAAGAAAAGATCACCTACTGTGCTGCCACTCGCTGAACACTGGCACCTGCTGGATGCTTGAGGGATGTGCATCCATTTCCAATGATGAATTTCCAGTCCAGTGCATGGCCTGTACAAGCACTAACATGTATGTTGTTTTTATATTGTAGCTTGTTAAACTTTGATTGTAAGAGTATCATTTGCAGACGTGCTGTAATTCCGTGTGTGTTTGTGTTCACATAAAATCCAGCTTTGCAGTGTGCATGCACTGAATCATGCACGTGTGCTTGTGATTTTCCTCTCCGTGTGTTTGGGCCTGCAGGCCGCGCTCCTCTTGTGAGTGGGAGGCACGAGCTGTTTGAAGTAGCTGACAGTCGCCTCCTCAATGCCTTTGGCTACAGATCAGTGGCCCGCGTGGGTCAGGCCGGTTGAGATGACCGCGGCAGCAATGTTCAGCTGAAAAACGCACCGGCTCGGATCTCCTTAGTCACATGACCCAGGTCATATGACCCACTGGGGGCAGCCAATAGTGTCACTGTCCTTGCTTTTTCATGCGGTGGGAAAACATTCCAACAGCTGGCCTTGGACACTTCCAAAAACATCTGCAATGTCCACCACTGGTGAGAATCTCCCTCTCCACCCCCGCCACCACCGCTTCAGAACATAACCTTTGAACAACACACATATGGAAAGGGCGCTTTACTCCGTGGTACCTGTTGCTTTCCTGTCACATGATGCATTTATCAGCGTGACATATGGAATGGACTTATCGGCAGAGGTGCTGAGGTTATTCCTTATCATAAAGGGGATCTAAGTGTGTATATGTGTGTGTGCATGAGTGTTCGCGTGTCATAAGCACTCCATAGCCTTTGACATATTGTTAATTTGAAGAATGTTTGAAGTATGATGCAACATCAGCTGTTCTCACTTAGCTTTGAGCTGCTTTCCTCTCCAAAGTCCCCTCCAGACTCAGATTACCACAGAGACAGAACCAGTACCACACTGTGTGGATTTGTGTGAGAAAGACCCAGGACAGAAAATTCCGTTTAATGCCTCGTTGGAGTGATTAACCCACTAAAACGCATCCCTTATGAGATTCATTCATTCGTTTGTCAAAAACACATGAATGTGCGAGAGGTTCTAAATTTCCCAAATCCACAATGTGAAATAGATAAGATCCATATCTGTTTTGGAAATTTATGCGCGGTTAGTCCACTGCTGAGGTCTGGTTTAAGGACTGTTTTGAATAATAGTCAGTGGCGGTACGTGCATAGCTTCTTTGTTGTGATGTGCATGTTAGCGTGAATGGTTTGAGTTGATGCATGAATGTGGTAGGGATCATTTTGTTTCCTTTACAGCTTTATTTTCTAACCTGTAGGCTTTGGCATCTCTTCATCCTCCTGTCACGATGTCATCCAAATGGCATACGTGATCCCGATGACCGATATGAAATCAAATATAATACAAAATCATAGGAAACCTATCAACATATAGTTGAATGAAAGGTGATTGTACATTATATTTTTTCTTTGCACGAGCTGCTGAGTTGTACACTTGGACTGGCCACCATCAGATCCATCTGAACAGTTCCTCTTGGTGCATTGTTTCCATTTAGAGGTGTTGCAATCACACTTTGTGACAGTGTAGCCTGTTTTGCAGAAACAGAAATACATTTGTCTAAAGAAATGTCTACTTAATGTCGACAGCTCTCGCTTCGAGGCTACAGCGACATTTATATAGACAAAAGATTTGAATATGAAGATAAGCATTAGATTAGATTAGAGATTAGACAGAACTTTAATGATCCCTTGGGAAGACTCCCTCAGGGAAACTGAGGTTCCAGGAGCATTGTATAGCAGCACACAGGGTATCAAAAGTAAAAAATAAAAAACGGCTTTCAAATATAAATATAAATACAAATACACAATATAAATACCAAACATACTGATCAATACTGGTTTACTGGCTACTACTCTTTCTCTCCTTCCCGTCCTCTGTCTTCCTATTACTCCTCCCCCTGAGTGAAGAGTTGTACAGTCTGATGGAATGAGGGACAAAGGAGTTTTCAGTCTGTTGGTCCTGCACTTGGGAAGGAGCAGTCTGTGGCTGAAGAGGCTCCTCTGGTTGCTGATGACGGTGTGCAGAGGGTGACTGGTATTGTCTGGAGACGGTTAGAGTGTAAAACAAAATAATTCACCACTGATTTGTTATCTAATTATTTCAGGTGCAAAACAAAACAATTCTACTTTGATTTCCTTTCCTTCCCACTGTCGCCAAGTGCTTGGTCATAGGGGGTTGTTTTGACCGTTTTTTGGTTTTTCTGTAATTATTGTATGGCTTTTGCCTTACAATATAAAGCGCCTTGGGGTGACTGTTTGTTGTGATTTGGCGCTATATAAATAAAATTGATTTGATTTATCTAATTATTGATTTGATTTATCTAAATATGTTTTGCATACTTAATAGCCATAGTAATTGTAATATTCACCTTTGGTCATGAGCTTTGGGTAATGACCAAAGAACAAAATCGCAGTAGCAGAAAAGCAGTTCTTCAGTTGGGTTAGTATCTGAGGTTATGGTTATACTCAGGGACAGGGTGAGAAGTTTTAATATCTGGGAGGGACTTGGTGTAGAGCTACTAGTCCTTCTCTTCAAAAGAAACCAGGTATGGATCTGATGAGGATGCCTCCTTGTCATCTCCCTGGGGAGATCTTCCAGGCACCATGATATCTCCTGGTATTGTACCTGTGAGAGACTACAGTCAAAATACTGTAGCTGGAAGTCAGAGAAGCTATATACCAAAGGAAAAGCCAGTGTTTAGTAAGCCTGGTAGCTTATTTATAAAGGAGATGTAGCTAGCCACTTACCTTTGATATGTCCAAGCCATTTCATGCAGAAAATATATGGTAATTAGCAGAGATTTATAATGAAAGCAAAAATATGGAATGTTTTTTGCTTTCTTAAAATACAGTACTTTCAAAATAATTTTGATGGTAAACCAAAAAACAGTCATGTTTTGGTGTTTTGGTTTGATCTCTGTTATTCTGCCTCTCGCATTATTGTCTGTGTTATCTGGTTCATTCTTTCTCATTGTTTATAGTCTCTGTGTTTCATTGTTTCTCTGGCCTCTGAGTTCACATCCTACCATCCGGTTGGGTTGTAACTGGTGGAGTGTTCATAAAGCGAGCATTAACAACACATCCAAAAAGTATAGTAAGTAATAAATGATAAACACATTCGGTACCTTACATCCCATTGATTTTACTTCTCCTCAGGTGGCCCTCAGCAGCCGTGGAGAATACTTGCTTCATACGACATTGTAAGCTGAGATAGTTACAAGTTCCACGTGACGGTCATTAAACATCCAATTGCCATTTGAGTTTCTTGAGTCTTTCATTTGTCCATAAACAGTCAATAAGCCAGTAAGCTGACAGCTAGCAGTGCTAACTGCTTCAAAGTTCCATGTCCATGGTCCAGCTGTCCTGTTGAGATAACTAACTCAACATCCCTCCCTCTTCAAGTCTTCCTGGTCATACTTTTGCAAAATTGGATAATCTTGTGCAACATTCTTGTAGAAAACAAACAAACAAACAAACCACATGTTGACAAGGCAGTGGATTGTGAGTAATTTTTTTCCTATATGAAACAGGGAGAATTGTCACCATCTAGCATAGTATTTTAGTTTCTTCTTCTGTTACAGTCTTTGCTGGATTGTTAAATACTTTCCACATGTTCTCAGTGTCTCTTGTGACATTTCTTGTTGCAATACTTTTGTCCCGTATTGATCTTCGGTTACAGACCATTTGCTGTTCACCTGCCATTTTGATTTGATTGCCTGATATGCAAACCTCTTGTTACTGAACTGCCTATTTTTTGGACAATATCCAAAATCCAAATCTTTGCAGTTTGAAAGAGAACTAAAGAGGTTAAATTGGGAGCAAATCATGGCCATGGATAATGTAGATGACTGCTGCAATTCAATGACAGAGGCCATCACAGGGTTGGTAAGAAAATTTATAAAGCAAACTAAATGCAAATAAAGTGAAACTACACTGCCATGGCTAAATAATGAAATTAAAAACTAATGAAGATGCAGGATATGGCTTTGAAGAAACCATTAAGCTCCAAACTTACCACTGATGTTGGGAAAGTGTAGGAACACGGACCCACAACAGGGGGCGCAAATGAACGGACAATGGAATAGGTCAAATAACAACACTTTACTGTTGCGAACGTGCACAACAAAAACAACAAATTACAACAATGGACAAAGTTCAATTCACAAAGGTGTCGTGTGGGCAGGCTCGAAGATAGGAGACGCCTCTCCAAAGTAGAACCGGAACCACACGGTTTCCTCCGCCACAGGACCCCGGGAATACTGGAGCCGCCAAGTTCGAACTCCCAGGTGGCCACTGCCTCCGCGTGTCGGACCTTGGTACTGCTGGCGAGGAACAAGAACACAATTAAACGTGGGCGCGTTTGCACCCAGCAACCTGCACGGCAGGGAAGCTACCTCCACCTCTCGTTGGAGAAAAAAAGTCTGCAATCACTCACAAAATCACAAAGGTTACTGTCAAGCAGTCAGCTGAGATTATTACCTTCCAGGTAGAATGATATCTCGGCGATGAGGTGGAGATGCCGTCCTGCTGATATACCCCAGTGATAATTGCCGTCAGCTGTCTCAGGTGATGGGTGACAGCTGTTACCGAGGCAGCTCCTGTGGGGCGGCGGCGCCCTCTGGTGCCTGGAGCCCGCACTCCAGGCAGGGCGCCCTCTGGTGGTGGTGGGCCAGCAGTACCTCCTCTTCAGCGGCCCACACAACAACTGACCTATTAACTTATAAAAGTTTATAAAGTGGTACAGGAATTACGTAAGGCAAAAGCATCTTATTATACTCAAATGATAGGCAATGCAAGGGGGAATAATAGTTCACTTTGGAAATATTTAAATAGTCTAACTAATAACTAACTAATAGTCTAACTGAACAGCTAAACACAAAGGAATTGGGGAACTATCCATAGATGGCAAGAATATTACTGATAGTGTCACTATGGCAAGTGAATTTAATTCTTATTTTGTACAGTCAGTTGAAAAATTAACTAAAGATTTTGCACCTATTGAACATATTAATTCTCCTGTCCAAATGTCTCCCGCGGGATATTTTAACATTAAACAAGTCGACAAGAGAAAGGTTGCAGAAATCATTGTGAAATTGTCAAATTCAAAATCGAACGATATTTAGAATATTAGTAGTTGTTTTTTAAAAGATACAGTGATGTCTTGGTTAAAACATTGACATATCTGGTCAATCTATCTATAAGAACCTCTAAATTTCCCTCAGGCTGGAAAAGAGCAGTTGTTGTACTGATTTTTAAAGCAGGAGTCCAGGACTGTGTGTGCAATTACCGGCCCATATCAATTTTGCCTATACTATCAAAAGTGATGGAGAAAGTGGTAGTTGCACAATCGACTGACCATTTGGAAGCCAATCAGCTCTTCCATCCACAGCTGTTTGGTTTTAGATCTGGTTACTCAACCGAAATAGCAAATTGCTGTTTGGTTGAGAATGTGAAAAAGTCCCTGGATCGGGGTCAGGTGGTAGGAGCAGTATTTTTAGATCTTAAAAACACTTTCGAAATCGTCAGTCACAGCCTGCTCTTATCTAAAATCCCTTCTTTTAACATCTCCTCGGAGGCAGTAGACTGGTTTGCATCTTACCTTCGGGACAGAGAACAGTGTGTTAAAGTAGTACAAGATAAGTCCTCATTTTTAAATATTCGACAGGGCATACCACAGGGCTCTATACCGGGTCCATTGCTGTTTGGTATCTTTATAAATGATTTACCTGTAACTTGCAATGGTGCTAGTTGCCATCTCTATGCAGATGATGCAGTTTGTCGTCCACCTGCTGAGTCACCGGAGCATGCAGCTGAAGTTTTGTCCACATGTATGGCTGAGGCAAGGCAATGGCTCATTCAAAATCATTTGGTGCTAAATTTAACTAAGACAGTTTCAATGTGTTTTTCAATTAGAAAACAAAATGTAGAACAAAGTTTTCAAATACAATGGTAGAATACAAATATACAATCTGTAATTTAAATATCTTGTGCTGGTACTTGACCCCCAATTGAAATGTGCTAAACATATTAAGAAAATTTCTAAAAACATACAAAGAAATCTTAACTGTAGGTCTCTTAGGAGGACCCTCGGGTACCGGTGGAATAACTTTGTATCAAACAAGCAGCTCCTTAAAGAAACTAAGATGGAGAGTATCCCTTGCATTGAGAGGGAACATCAGCTTTGATATTTTGGCCACATAGCATGTTTCTCTGTGCATGAGCCTTCATGCAGGTGCCCAGTAGCTGGAGATGTATCAAGGGGACACCCATGTTCACCTGGCTGTGGTAGATAACAGTAATTTTAGAGATGTGGGATTGGATGGTTGTCTGCCTGGGCTGTTGCCATCCAGGACACAAGATGGTACCGTGATGTCCTGGAAGCATCAAAGTGCCGCACCAGCGCATACTCTCAGACTCGAATTGTCTTGAGTTTTTAACAAATGCATATTTACCACTATCCATGGGGAGGCTCCAGCTGTGAGATGTATTTGTGTCAGTGGTGAAAAAAAGACTTACACTTCACACCTGTATGGGGTACATGACAGCAATGCTAGCAAAGCCATTGCTTTAAAAGTACAGAATGTCTTATGTAGGGTGTTGTATTTGCAGAAACATAACATGACATTCCTAATCATCTGTTCATTAGCATGTTTTACTGCAACAACGAATCAACTGGGTTCAGAAGTTAAGAATGAAACCTTCATATCTTCATTGGAGAATTGCTCCCTCATGGAGGCCACCATATCACACTGCCATGTTATACAGAAACCCAAAAGGGCACAGTTACACTGCCTTCAGATTTATATCCAGAAAACTGAAGAAAAAGGAAGAGGAATCCGTGGTTGCTCCCCTATATGCTAGCTGCTATACAGATTTCTTATCATGAGTGCATGGTTGGAGGCAGTATAATGCAATCTGCAACCTCACCATTTGATGACATGAAATCCTACAAACTGTAGCTTTAGCATTTTTAACCATTCACTGTGTGTGCAGCCATGTTGATTGTGACCTCCTGACACGGAATTCCAACTGTAAGACACATTTTATTTTTTTAGACTTGGAGGTCAGGAATTCCAACCTCTCCATAATAAATGAATGAAACATGCAGCCCACTTTTGGTCATCTGCTGCTGATTATTGAATGGAACTGTACTTTATATCACCCTTACCATCCTCCTTTAGCACCATTACAAGCCTACAGAATGGCCCCATATTTTGATCTGTGTTCAATCATCATCCAAAATTTGCATTGGCATCTTATTCACAACTGTAAGTTGTACTTGTCAAGAGGAATTGTTGTCCTTCTGGCCACTCTTCCATCCATATGGCAAAACCCTTCCGTATTAATACTAGGAGGTCAAAGATCTCCCTGCCAAAAAGACAAAAAATCATGCATTTCTGACATTTTATCGACGCTCTGTTTTGTGAAATTTTTGGGTTTCAAGTAGAAATTACAGAAGCCCTGAATACTCACACTGCCCACCCAGATGGCGAAAAAAACTGCTCATATGTGCGCAAGGTCTCGACTCGTTTATTCATCCTAGTAAGTTACCTTTTTGGCGAAAATAAGATGGCCTGACAGCCAAAATTCAACTTACATTGTGTCCCTTGCTCTTATCAGCAATTTACTTGTTTGACCTTTCACCTACATTCACAGACTTAAGGGGCATGTCTCTCACTTGCTAGCACAGGTCATGGCCTCCTAGCTGCTAGCTTGTTGGTCAGTGTTGATAAAAGCTCTCTATTATAGGAAAAGGAAGCAGCACATGTTGAGTTTATTTAACATGCAGGCTTAATGGATTCCAGCTTATGCACGTGTGAACGTCTGTTTCCCTTTACTGCTGACCAGGCGGCAGATATACGCGTGACCATGCACATGTATCAAGTGCTGGACAGGATGGCACCCACACATGCCGGTTTACCCAGATTGCCAGGGCTGACAACGTGTGATGAAGGGGCAGACGGTTGCTGAGGAGGGTGAAGGCAGGCACAATGGAAGGATATAGTGTATTGTTTTAACCCACTGGGCAAACGTCCTGATTTGACACATGTGCCAAGGCCGACAACTGATGGTCATAAAAACTGATCCAGTGCAGATCATATTATTTCCAACTTTATGAACACCTAATGCATTTTAGCTCACAGGCTGTTGTTGGTTTGCCACAAAACAAGCAAAATTACCATTATTTAACATATATTGGCAGCACTACCTCAGTTCAACTTCAATTTCAGTTTATTTCATTTACAGAGAGCCAAATAAGTATTTGATCCACTGTTGATTTGGCAAATTTTACCAGCAACAAAGAATGGAGAGAGGTCTGTAATTTTTATTGTAGGTACACCTCAACTATAAGAGACAGAATCTAAAAAAATCAGAAAATCGCATTGTATGACTTTTAAATAATTAATTTGCATTTTATTGCATGAAATAAGTATTTGATACAATAGAAAAACAGACCATAAATATTTGGTACAGAAACTTTTGTTTGCATTTACAGAGGTCAGATGTTTCCTGTAGTTCTTGACCAAGTTTTCACACTTCAGCAGGGATTTTGGTCCACTCCTCCATACAGATCTTCTCCAACTCTTTCAGGTTTTGAGTTTCAACTCCGTCCAAAGATTTTTTTATTTATTTCAGGTCTGGAGACTGGCCAGGCCACCCCATGACCTTGAAATGCTTCTTCTGGAGCCACTCCATACTTGCCCTGGCTGTGTGTTTGGGGTCATTGTCATGCTGGAAGACCCAGCATGAGCCCATCTTCAATGCTCTTACTGAGGAAGGAGGGTGTTTGCCAAAATCTTGCGATACATGACCCCATCCATCCTCTGTTCAATACGGTGCAGTCATCTGGTCTCCTCTGCAGTAGAGCACCCCGAAAAATTATGTTTCCATCCCCATGTTTCACGGTTGGGATGGTGTTCTTGGGGTTGTTCTCATCCTTCAAACACAGCGAGTGGAATTAATACCAAAAAGATCTATTTTGGTCTCATCTGACCAAATGACCATCCCATGCCGTCCCTTCGTGTATCATCCAGGCTGGGCTACTGGTGAACTTTTAAACGGGTCTTGGCAATGTGCTGGCTTGAGCAGCGAGGGACCTTGCGTGCCCTGCAAGATTTTAAACCATGACAGCATTGTGTGTTACTAATGTAGTCTTTGTGCAGCGGTCCACAACTCTCCTCAGGTCATTGGCCAGGTTTCTCCCGTGTAGTTCTGGGCTTTCTCAGAATCCTCCTTAACCACCCAGAGGCAAGATCTCGCATGAAGCCCCAGACCGGAAGATTGACAGTCATCTGTGTGTTCTTCCATTTTCAAATAATACACCAACAGGTGTTTGCTTTCTCACCAAGCTGCTTGCCTGTTATCCTGTAGCACATCCCAGCCTTGTGCAGGCCTACAGTTTTGTCCCTGGTGTCCTTAGACAGCTCTCTGGTCTTGGCCATGGTGGATAGGTTGGAGTGTGATTGATTGTGTGGACAGGTGTCTTTTACACAGGTAATGAGTTCAAACAGGTGCAATTAATACAGGTAAAGAGTGCAGAATAAAAGGGCTTCTTAAAGACAAAATAACAGGTCTGTGAGAGCCAGAATTCTTGCTGGTTGGTAGGTGATCAAATACTTATTCATGCATTAAAATGCAAATTGATTATTTAAAAATCATATAATGTGATTTCCTGATTTTTGTGTTTTTTTTTTAGATTCTGGTCTCTCACAATTAAAGTGTACCTGTTGGGGAAAGTGTAGTGACACGGACCCACAACAGAGGGCGCAAATGAACGGTCAATGTTGTGTGTTGGGGGGGTGTGGCTGGACATTTTGGTGTTCTTTTCTTTTCTTTGCTCTCCAGGTGGTATGAAAACTGATTTGTCTGTGGAGAAGGTGCTGACAGAAGAGTCCTTCACCCTCATCAACATTATGTGCAGAACCTGTGGATGGTGCTCACATGCAACCTTAAAGACTTTCAGCTGAAGCAGATAATTGGATGGCGTTCTGCATTTAAGCCATGTGTGATTCAAGCAGAATTGCCGGGAACTCGACCTTGTGATGTTCGTTTGTGAGACGCTGAGGACCGCGCCTGGGTTTGACACATCGTGCCTGTGAAGCAGGAAGGGTGAGGGACACATGCTGTCAGCACACATCAGAGGTGATTAATTGTTTGACTACTTGTTGATAGTAACTTGGTATTTTGTTACGCAGTAGATTTGAATCGTGATGGGAATTGTGCAGCTTGCTTCTCACTGCTGTGGCGTGCGGACAAGTGATCCTCCACCTGTTGTGAGAAGCTGCTCATTTGCATAAAGCTTAAAATACAGACCTGAATGTGTTGCTGATGGTGTGTGTTTTTTGAAGGATATTGGTTGTAACTGCTGACTTACCTCACCTCTTCTATCCTTCGCAGAGAGTCGGTTTGTCGTGTCCACCTGGGGGGTGTTTGGCGGTAACAGTGAGTCCAGAAGCGCCGGGCTTCGATCCTTTTGGGCGCTGGAGAGCGTGCCAGCCTTCACTCCACCAGAATGATGCTGTTTTAGTTTCTACACTTTGTTTAGCACCAGAGGGTGACTCAATAAATTGTTTTTGTTATTGGAACCGCTTTCTGGTTATTTTAGCGCTGGGTTCCGTCAGACGCAGGTCCGCTCCTCAACCCGCGTCAACACATAACAGGTCAATAGATGAGCCAAAAGGTAACAATTTAATGTTGTGAATGTGCACAACGATGATACAGACAATCACAGAATCTGACAGCAGTCAATACACCAAGGTGACGTGTGGGCAGGCTCAAGGATAGAAGATGTCTGTCCTGAGAAGAGCTGGAACCACACGATTTCCATCGCCACAGAACCCGGAGAATACTGGAGCCGCCAAGTCCCGAATTCCAGGTGATCCACCGTCCCGACTGTCGGATCTGGTACTGCTGGTGAGGAGCACAAACAGTGAGATGTGGGTGTGTGCACACCCAGTAACAAAAACAGTCAGAAGGTGGAAAGTCACCTCCACCTCTAATCACACACACGTGCAGCTCCTGTCTAACCACTTATCTGGTTGGGGTGTGAAGCGAAGCCGTCGCTGATCACACCAAACGCCAATCCCACAGATAAGGAAACACTTACAGGAAAACGGCTGCAAAGAAGTTCAGACTATTAGTCAGTGTTTTCAGTTTAGCAGAGAATTACCTTCACAGGTAGATGATATCTCGGCAGCGAGGTGGAGATGACATCCGGCTTTTATGGAGTGATGAAATGAAGATGGGTGACAGCTGTCATGAGTTGATGTGTGACAGCTGTCACTCCCGGTTGTGTCCGTGGCGGCCGCGCCCTCTCGTGCCTGAAGCCCGCACTTCAGGCAGGGCGCCCTCTGGTGGTGGGCCAGCAGTACCTCTCTTCTGGCGGCCCACACAACAGGACCCCCCCCCCTCAACGGGTGCCCCCCCGGGTGACGTCGGTAGAAGTCGGCCAGGAGGTCCGGGTCCAGGATGAAGCTCCTCTTCACCCAGGAGCGTTCTTCAGGTCCATACCCCTCCCAGTCCACCAGATACTGAAACCCCCGCCCTTCCGTACGGACGTCAGGAGCCTGCGAACCGTCCATGCAGGCTCCCCATCGATGATCCAGGCAGTAGGCGGCGCCGGTCCGGGAGCACAGAGGGGTGAGGTGTGGTGTGGCTTGATCCGGGAAACATGAAAAACCGGGTTGGACCCCCGCAGTGAAGCTGGGAGCTGGACCTTCACTGCGGCCGGACTGAGGACTTTGAGGATCTTGAATGGACCGATATACCTGTCCTTGAGTTTGGGTGAGTCCACTTGGAGGGGGATGTCCTTCGTTGAAAGCCACACCTCCTGCCCGGGCTGGTAAGCAGGGGCCGGGGAACGCAGGCGGTCTGCATGGGCCTTAGCCCTCGTCCGGGCCGTCAACAAGGCAGAACGGGCGGTGCGCCTCACCCGACGGCATCTTCGCAGGTGCGCCTGGACCGAGGGCACACCGACCTCTCCCTCCACCACGGGGAACAATGGGGGCTGGTACCCCAGACACACCTCAAATGGGGAGAGGCCGGTGGCAGAGGACACCTGGCTGTTATGGGCGTACTCAATCCAGGCCAGATGGTGACTCCAGGCCGACGGGTGCGCAGATGTAACACAGCGGAGGGCCTGTTCAAGTTCTTGGTTGGTCCGCTCTGCCTGTCCATTCGTCTGAGGGTGATACCTGGACGAGAGGCTCACGTTGGCCCCCAGTTCTCTGCAGAAACTCCTCCAAACCTGTGAGGAGAACTGAGGACCACGGTCTGAGACAATGTCAGTTGGTATCCCATGCAGACGTACGACGTGGTGGACCAGGAGGTCTGCTGTCTCCTGGGCCGTAGGGAGCTTCGGGAGGGCCACGAAGTGGGCCGCCTTGGAGAAACGATCCACTATCGTGAAGATGGTTGTCATGCCCTAGGACGGCGGGAGGCCCGTGACAAAGTCCAGGCCGATGTGTGACCAGGGGCGATGAGGCACCGGAAGAGGTTGCAGAAGCCCTTGTGTCTTGGAGTGGTCTGCCTTGCCCATGGCACAGGTGGTGCAGGCCTGGACATACTCCCGGACGTCGGCCTCCATGGACTCCCACCAGAAGCGCTGCCAGACAACTGCCATGGTCCTACGCACCCCTGGATGACAGGAGAGCTTGGACCCGTGACAGAAGTCCAAGACTGCAGCTCTGGCCTCTGGTGGGACGTATAAACAGTTCTTTGGTCCAGTTCCGGGGTCCGGGCTCCGTGCCAGGGCCTCCCGGACGGTCTTCTCCACGTCCCAGGTGAGGGTGGCCATGATAGTGGACTCCGGAATGATGGGCTCCGGTGGATCCGACAGCTCAGTCTTGACCTCATCTTCATGCACCCGGGACAAGGCATCCGATCTCTGGTTCTTGATCCCGGGGCGGTAGGTGATTCGGAAGTCAAAACGCCCGAAGAACAGTGACCAGCGGGCTTGCCTGAGGGTTCAGCCGCTTGGCGGTCCTGATATACTCCAGGTTCCGATGGTCAGTGAAAACCGTGAACGGCACAGACGCTCCCTCCAACAGGTGTCTCCACTCCTCAAAGAGCCTCTTTCACCGCAAGGAGTTCTCGATTTCCAACGTCATAGTTCCGTTCAGCTGGGGTCAACCTGCGAGAAAAGTAGGCACACGGGTGAAGAACCTTATCGGTCTCTCCGCTCTGGGATAGCACGGCTCCTATCCCTGAGTCAGAGGCATCCACTTCAACCGCGAACTGGCGGCTAGGGTCGGGCTGCACCAGAAGTGGTGCAGACGAGAACCGGCGTTTCAACTCCTTGAACGCGGCTTCGCACCGATCCGACCAGGTGAAGGGGACTTTTGGAGAGGTCAGGGCTGTCAGGGGGCTAACTACCTGACTGTAGCCCTTAATGAACTTCCTGTAGAAATTTGCAAAGCCGAGGAACTGTTGCAGCTTCCTACGGCTTGTTGGTTGGGGCCAATCTCTCACCGCCGCAACCTTGGCCGGATCAGGGGCGACGGAGTTGGAGGAGATGATGAACCCCAGGAAGGACAAAGAGGTGCGGTGAAACTCACACTTCTCACCCTTCACAAACAGCCGGTTCTCCAACAACCGCTGCAGAACCTGACGTACATGCTGGACATGAGTCTCAGGGTCCGGGGAAAAGATGAGTATGTCATCCGATACACGAATAACGAATCGGTGCAGAGAAGTCCCACAAGACGTCATTAACCAAAGCTTGGAACATCGCGGGGGCGGTTAGTGAGACCGAAACGGCATGACCAGGTACTCAAAATGACCTAATGGGGTGTGAATGCCATCTTACCATTCGTCTCCCTTCCGGATCCGAACCCGGTGGTACGCATTCCCTGAGGTCCAGTTTGGTGAAAATTTGGGCTCCATGCAGGGGCGTGAACACTGGAATCCAACAGGGGTAAAGGGTATCGATTACGAACCGTTATGTCGTTCAGCCCTCTGTAATCAGTGCATGGACGGAGTCCGCCATCTTTCTTGCCACAAAAAAGAAACCTGCACCCATTGGGGGAGGTGGAATTCCGGATCAACCCGCCAGCTAATGAGTCCCGGATGTAGGTCTCCATTGATTCCGCTCGTGGACATGAGAGATTGTACAGCCTGCTGGACGGGAACTCAAACGCCCGGACCAAATCAATGGCACGAACCATAGGACGGTGGCGGGGGAAGGGTGAGCGCCAGATCCTTGCTGAAGACATCAGCAAGATTGTGTACTCAACCGGCACCGCCGTCAGATTTGGGAGGGACTTTAATCTCCTCATTAGCGTTTACACCGGGAGGAACCGAGGATCCTAAACAATTCCGGTGGCAGGTTTTGCTCCACTGAGCCACAACCCCAGACGGCCAATCAATCCGGGGATTGTGTTTAATCATCCATGGGAAAGCCCAAAATCAGCGCGGGGAGATAGAAGGAGTTACAAAAAACTCAATCTCCTCCCGGTGATTCCCAGACACTACCAGGGTTACAGGTAGTGTCTTGTGTGTGATAAAAGGGAGAAGAGTGCCATCTAGTGCTCGCACCTTCCACTGGCGAAGAAAAGCGCCACCAGAGGGAGCCCTACCTCCCTTGCCCATCTGCTATCCAGCAGATTCCCTTCTGACCCCGTGTCCACCAGTGCTGGGGCTTGAAGGGTTAAATCCCCGCTCAGGATTGTAACTGGGAGTCGTGTTGAAAGATGTGTATGACCCACGTGAATGTTTTGACCCCCCCCTCAGCCAAGTCTCTAAGGGCGGGCGTTTGTGTTTTGACTGTTTGGGGCAGACTCTCTGCTGATGCTCACTCGAGCCACAGACAAAGCACTCCCCGCGGACCAGCCTCCTCTGTCTGAATGTGGCCCTGCTCGTGTCCCTAGCACCGTCAGCAGGGGGAGCTGTAGCCACACAGAGCACTGTGGCTGTGGAGCGTGGGGAAGACGGCTCTCTTTCGGACCCGGGAGGAAGAGGGACGGCTTGTGCCTGACCACGCCCCTTCGCCTCGCTCCCGTCGGCGTTCTTCTAACCGATTGTCCAATCGTATAACGAAATCGATAAGCTCAGCCAAATCCCGGCGGTTTCCTCCTTAGCCATCAGGTGCTCCTTCAGGACCGACGACAGTCCGTTTATGAAGGCGGTGCGGAGCGCAGTCATATTCCAGCCAGATCTCGCAGCCGTGATGCGGAAGTCGACTGCATATTCGACGCCCCTGTCTCATTGACAGCAGCACGGTAGACGCGGTTTCGCCTCTGTTGGGGTGATCAAAAACAGTTCTGAGCTCCCTCACAAACCCAGTATAAGAGGCAAGGAGCCGTGAACCTTGTTCCCAAAGCGCTGTAGCCCAAGCGCATGCCTCACCTCGAAGCAAATTAATCACGTACGCCACCTTACTGGTGTCAGACGCGTACATCACGGGACGCTGTGCAAAGACGAGCGAACACTGCATAAGAAAGTCCGCGCACATCTCCATACAAACTCCGTACGGCTCTGGGGGGCTTATGTATGCTTCAGGGGATGGTGGGGGGGGGTCGGTGAATGACCAGTGGAATGTCTGTATTCGGCACCGGGTCGGCAGGAGGAGGAGCTGCAGCAGCGCCCTGAGCGCACGCTTCCACCTGCGCGGTGAGAGCCTCCATCCTGCGATTAAGGATGATGTTTTGCTCGGTCATCAGGTCCATCCGAGCGGTAAAGGCGGTGAGGATATGCTGCAACTCACCAATCACGCCTCCAGCCGACGCCTGTGCACCCTGCTCTACCATTGGCTGTCCAAAAGATGGTTGACGCCCCTCGATATCCATGACGTTGGCCGAGATATCCTTTTGGGGAAAGTGTAGTGACACGGACCCACAACAGGGGGCACAAATGAACGGTCAATAGATGAGCCAAAAGGTAACAATTTAATGTTGTGAATGTGCACAACGATGATACAGACAATCACAGAATCTGACAGCAGTCAATACACCAAGGTGACGTGTGGGCAGGCTCGAGGATAGAAGACGTCTGTCCTGAGAAAAGCCGGAACCACACGATTTTCACCGCCACAGAACCCGGAGAATACTGGAGCCGCCAAGTCCCGAATTCCCAGGTGATCACCGTCCCCGACTGTCGGATCTGGTACTGCTGGCGAGGAGCATAAACAGTGAGATGTGGGTGTGTGCACACCCAGTAACAAAAACAGTCAGAAGGTGGAAAGTCACCTCCACCTCTAATCACACACACGTGCAGCTCCTGTCTAACCACTTATCTGGTTGGGGTGTGAAGCGAAGCCGTCGCTGATCACACCAAATGCCAATTCCACAGATAAGGAAACACTTACAGGAAAACGGCTGCAAAGAAGTTCAGACTATTAGTCAGTGTTTTCAGTTTAGCAGAGAATTACTTTCACAGGTAGATGATATCTCGGCAGCGAGGTGGAGATGACATCCGGCTTTTATGGAGTGATGAAATGAAGATGGGTGACAGCTGTCATGAGCTGATGTGTGACAGCTGTCACTCCCGGTTGTGTCCGTGGCGGCAGCGCCCTCTCGTGCCTGAAGCCCGCACTTCAGGCAGGGCGCCCTCTGGTGGTGGGCCAGCAGTACCTCCTCTTCTGGCGGCCCACACAACAGTACCTACGATAAAAATTACAGACCACTGTAATCATTCCATCCAAGTATCAAATACTTATTTGCCTCACTATATATAGCACCAAATCACAAAACTGCCTCAAGTCACTTAACACGAGTAAGGTCTAACCTTACCAAGCACTAGAGCAAGCACAAACGTGACAGTGGTAAGGAAAAACTCCTTCAGATGATATTGAGGAAGAAACCTCAAGCAGACCAGACTCACAGAGGTGACCCACTGCTTAGGCTATTTCAACCGTTACACGGTTTTTACAAAGTTTTACAAAGCTGATAAAACAGAAAACACAAAGTCAAGGTACATTTGTTGAGATGAGACCTCAATATTGGCCATTATTAAAGTTTTATCCTTTTCCTGCTGATTTTGCTGTCAATGATATGAGCAGTAATTGGGGGTGGTTCTCCATGTGTTGCATTCTGAGAAACCAGAATTTCTTAACATGCACCCAGTAGTCAAAACGTCAGAGATTCTCAAGGAATGTTGGTTTCTCAGAATGCAAAAGATGGAGAAAAGCACCCTACCTTTCTTGGGTCAGACTCAAAACTTCTCAGCCACCCCCTCATAGCATCTTATTATAACAACTATATATATTTCCACTTGCCCAAACCTGCAGTACCGGTTGGGGTGGGAGGGGTGTGAATGCAAAATGTAATGCTGATGTGATTTTTATGGATGTTACAGTGCATCAAGAAAGTATTCACAGCGCTGCACTTTTTCCATATTTTATTACATTAAAGCCTTATTCCAAAACTAGCGTGTTGCCCGTGGGGATCACTGGGCTCTAGATTGGGTAGTGTTTATAAAATACAGCTGTATGTAAAAGTTTGGGTACCCCTGATAATTTTCATTTTCCTTTATAAATCATTGGTTGTCTGGATTAGAAATTTCAGTTAAATATATCATATAGCAGACGAACACACTGATATTTGAGAAGTGAAATGAAGTTTTCTAGTATTTACAGAAAGTGTGCAATAATTATTTAATCAAAATTGGGCAGGTGCATAAATTTCGGGACCCTTGTCATTTTATTAATTTGAATACATTTAGCACTAATTATTGGAACACAAACTTGGTTTGGTAAGCTCATTGACCCTTGACCTCCTTACACAGGTGAATCCAATCATGAGAAAGGGTATTACGGTGGCCATTTGCAAATGTTTCCCCTCTTTGCATCTCTTCTAATGAGTGGCAACATGGGAGCCTCTAAACAACTCTCAAATGACCTGAAAACAAACATTATTCAACATCAAGGTTTAGGGGTAGGATACAAAAAGATATCTCAGAGTCTCAGAGATTTCAGCTGTCAGTTTCCACTGTGAGGAACATAGTGAGGAAATGGAAATCCGCAGGCACAGTACTAGTTAAGCCCCAAAGTATCAGGCCAAGAAAAATCTCAGATAAGCTGAAGTGAAGGATGGTGAGAACAGTCATAGTCAACCCACAGACCTGCTCTAAAGACCTACAACATGATCTTGCTGCAGACTGTGTCTCTGTGCATCATTCAACTATACAGCGCACTTTGCACAAACAGATGCTGTATGATGCTGTAACACAGAGGAAGCCTTTTCTGCGTACACGCCACAAACACAGTCGCTTGAGGTATGCTAAAGCACATTTGAACAAGCCAGCTTCATTTTGGAATAAGGTACTGTGGACTGATGAAACTAAAATTGAGTTATTTGGACATAACAAGGGGCAGTATGCATGGCTGAAAAAGAACACAGCATTCCAAGAAAAACGGTTGCTACCTACAGTAAAATTTGGAGGTGGTTCCATCATGCTGTGTGGCTGTGTGGCCAGTGCAGATACTGGGAATCTTGTTAAAGTTGAGGGTCACATGGATTCCAGCCAATATCAGCAGATTCTTGAGAATCAGTGAAAAAGTTGAAGTTGCGCCAGGGCTGGATCTTTCAACAAGACAACGACCCTAAACACTGCTCAAAATCTACTAAGGCATTCATGCAGAGGAACAAATACAACATTCTGGAATGGCCATCTCAGTCCCCAGACCTGAATATTATTGAAAATTTGTGGTGTGATTTTAAGCAGGCTGTCCAACAACCAACAAACCTGAGATGTTTTGTAAAGACGAATGGTCCAAAATACCTTCACCCAGAATCCAGACTCTCATTGGAAGCTATAGGAAGTGTTTAGAGGCTGTTATTTCTGCAAAAGGAGGATCTACTAAATATTGATGTATTTTTTCAGTTCTCAAATGTCACTGTGTTTGTCTGCTATATGATATATTTAACTGAAATTGCTGATCCAAACAACCAGTGATTTATAAAGGAAAATCATGGAAATCATCAGGGGTACCCAAACTTTTACATATCACTGTAGGTAGCTGACATTTTTAAGGGTAGTAATAAATTGTGCAAGGTTTTTATAATGAGTTGGAATGGCGTGTGATTCCAGAATGATTTAGAAACTTAGATCATAAACCTCAACAGTTTTTAGAAGAACTCAACCCTTTTATTTCCTGTTAATTACATAATGTTTTATGTTAATTTACTGTCTTAATGTATTTATAAATTGTTTAGGTTCTTGTTATCATAGACACACTATTATTATTATTATTATTATTATTATTATTATTATTATTATTATTATTATTATTATTATTATTATTTTGTTTTTACTTCTATTTTGTCATTTGATTGTTAAATGGACCACAATGGAAATAATTGTTTTCACTTTGTTGCGTCATCCATGTATTTTAATGGATTTACAATTATGTTATATACTTATATTGAACTGACAAAATAAAATCAAGCATGCATGCACTCACACTTTTAATATATAGATGATTTACCACCCACTGCTGGATTGGCATGTGAGTCCAGAATGTAAATATCAATGTCCATTGTTCAGTGTTGTTAGCTAATATATGTAGCTTCTCAAAAAATATTACTCCTATCAACATTCAGTTTTGGCATGGTTCATCCTTGACCCAAAATATATAAACATACCAAATGGCAAATGTCAGCTCTCCCCAGTTTGTGCGTGATCAAATTTGCATGTACGCATGCAGAGCTTTTTATCTTTTCTGAATTCTGCTGTAAACAGGTACATTTATTTTGAGAAACAGAGACAATGGCGGGAGACATTAAAAGCACTACACTTTTCACTTATGGTACCGGGAGCATGACTCATAAGTCACTCATGGTAACACCAACATAACACCTCACTAAACCAATTGAACTACTAAAACACAATAAAGTAATAACAATAACAATGCTGTTCAACGAAGATGAACCACAAAACAACATTTAAAACCCCAAAACCCCAAACTCCCATTGTGCATTGAAGCACAATGTCCATAGTTTACTGGTTAGTTAAAATCGGTAATTACTCAAAAGATTTGTGCTATCAACTTTCTGTTTTCACAGCATTATAATCCTTGACCCGAAATACCAAATGTTTGCAATTTGCATACCAAATGGAAAATGTCAGCTCTCCCTGGTTTTGCCACGATCAAAGCCACATACGTGCACATACACACACAGAGGCCACTCACCTATTATAATATAGATGGATGAAATTAATTTTTTCCTCAAAATGCTACACACAATATCCCATAATGACAATGTGAAAAATGTTTTTTGAGATTTTTGCACATTTACTGAAAAAAAAAAAAAAATCACATAAGTATCACAGACTTTGCCCTGAAGCACAAAATTGAGCTCAGATGCATTCTGTTTCCACTGATCATCCTTTAAATGTTTCGATATCTTAACTGGAGTCCACCTGGGGTAAATTCAGTTGATTGGACATGATTTGGAAAGGCACACACCTGTCTACATATAAGGTCCCACAGCTGACAGTGCATGTCAGAGCACAAACCAAGCATGAAGTCAAAGGAATTGTCTGTAGACATCTGAGACAGGATTGTCTTGAGTCACAAATTTGGGGAAGGATACAGAAACATTTCTGCTGCTTTGAAGGTCCCAATGAGCACAGTGGCCTCCATCATCTGTAAATGGAAGAAGTTTGGATCCACAAGGACTCTTCCTAGAGCTGGCCACCCGTCATCAGGGAAGAAGGGCCTTAGTCGGGAGGTGACCAACAACCTGATGGTCACTCTGTCAGACCTCCAGCATTCCTCTATGGAGAGACGAGAACCTTCCAGAAGGACAACCATCTCTGCGGCAATCCAACAATCAGGTCTGTATGGTAGAGTGGCCAGACGGAATCCACTCCTTAGTAAACGGCACATAGCAGCCTGCCTAGATTTTGCCAAAAGGCACCTGAGGGAGACTCAGACTATGAGAAACAAAATTATCTGGTCTGATGAGACAAAGATTAAACTCTTTGGTGTGGATGCCAGGCGTCATGTTTGAAGGAAACCAGGTACCATCCCTACAGTGAAGCATGGTGGTGGCAGCATCATGCTGTGGGGATGTTTTTTTCAGCAGCAGGAACTGGGAGACTAGTCAGGACTGAGGGAAAGATGAATGCAGCAATGTCCTGAATGAAAACCTGCTTCAGAGTGCTCTTGGCCTCAGACTGAAGCAAATATACATTTTTCAGCAGGGCATTCACCTTAAGTACACAATCAAGATATGAAAGGAGTGGCTTCAGGACAACTCTGTGAATGTCCTTGAGTGGTCCAGCCAGAGCTCAGACATGAATCCGATTGAGTATCTCTGGAGAGATCTGAAAATTGCTGAGCACCGACGCTCCCCATCCAACCTGATGGAGCTTGAGAGCTGCTGCAAAGAGGAATGGGCAAAACTTCCCAAAGATAGGTGCACCAAGCTTGTGGCATCATATTCAAGAAGACCTGAGGCTGTCTTCTTCTTTGTCTTACGGCTGTTCCCGTTAGGGGTCGCCACAGCAGATCAATTGTTTCCATCTCACCCTGTCCTCTGTATCTTCCTCTGTCACACCAACCACCTCCATGTCCTCTCTCAGCACATCCATGAACCTCCTCTTTGGTCTCCCTCTTCTCCTCCTGCCTGGTGGCTCCATCCTCAGCATCCTTCTCCCTATATACCCTGGGTCCCTCCTCTGCACATGTCCAAACCACCTCAATCTCGCCTCTCTGACTTTGTCTCCAAACCGTCCCACCTGAGCTGTCCCTCTGATATGTTCATTCCTAATCTTGTCCATTCTTGTCACTCCCAAAGAGAATCTCAACATCTTCAGCTCTGCCACCTCCAGCTCTGCCTCCTGTCTTTTTGTTAGTGCCACTGTCTCTAAACCATACAACATAGCTGGTCTCACTACTGTTTTGTAAACGTTCCCTTTCACTCTTGCTGATATTCTTCGGTCACAAATCACTCCTGCCACCTTTCTCCACCCACTCCACCCTGCCTGCACTCTCTTCTTCACCTCTCTACCACACTCTCCATTACTTTGAACAGTTGACCCCAAATATTTAAACTCATCTACTTTCACCACTTCTACTCCTTGTAACTGCACTATTCCACTGGGCTCCCTCTCATTCACACGCATGTACTCAGTCTTGCTTCTACTGACTTTCATTCCCCTTCTCTCCAAAGCATATCTCCACTTCTCCAGACTAGACTCAACTTGCTCTCTACTCTCACTACAGATCACAATGTCATCTGCAAACATCATAGTCCATGGGGACTCCTGTCTGATCTCATCCGTCAACCTGTCCATCACCACTGCAAACAAGAAAGGACTCAGAGCTGATCCTTGGTGTAATCCCACCTCCACCTTGAATGAGTCTGTCATTCCGACTGTGCATCTCACCGCTGTCACACTATTCTTGTACATGTCCTGCACTACCCTAACATACTTCTCTGCCACTCCAGACTTCCTCATACAATACCACAACTCTTCTCTTGGCATCCTATCATAAGCTTTTTCTAAGTCCACAAACACACAATGTAACTCTTTCTGTCCTTCTCTGTACTTTTCCAACAGTATTCTCAGAGCAAACATTGCATCTGTAGTGCTCTTTCTCGGCATGAAACCATATTGCTGCTCACAGATCTTCACCTGTTTTCTAAGCCTATCTTCTACTACTCTTTCCCATAACTTCATGCTGTGGCTGATCAGCTTTATGCCTCTGTAGTTACTGCAGCTCTGCACATCACCCTTGTTCTTGAAAACAGGAACCAGCACACTTCGTCTCCACTCCTCAGGCATGCTCTCACTTTCCAAGATTTTATTAAACAATCTGGTTAGAAACTCTACTGCCATCTCTCCTAGACATTTCCATGCCTCCACTGGAATGTCATCTGGACCGACTGCCTTTCCACTCTTCATCCTCTTCATAGCAGCCCTCACTTCTTCCTTGCTAATCTCTTGTACTTCCTGATTTACTCTCACCACATCATCCAGCCTTTTCTCTCGCTCATTTTCTTTATTCATCAACTCTTCAAAATATTCCCTCCACCTTCTCAGCACACACTCCTCACTTGTCAGCACATTACCATGTGCATCTTTTACCACCCTAACCTGCTGCACATCCTTTCCAGCTCTGTCCCTTTGTCTGGCCAATCAGTACAAGTCCTTTTCTCCTTCCTTACTATTCAACTTCTTGTACAGCTCGCAATATGCCTTTTCCTTTGCTTTTGCCACTTCTCTTTTCGCCTTACGCCGCATCTCCTTGTACTCCTGTCTACTTTCTTCATCTCTCCGACTATCCCAAAACTTTTTCGCCAACCTCTTTCTCCTTATGCTTATTACCTTATTACCTGAGGCTGTAATTGCTGCCAAAGGTGCATCAACAAAGTACTGAGCAAAGGGTGTGAATACTTATGTACATGTGACTTCTTAATTTTTTTTTTTTTTTTAAATAAATGTGCAAAAATAAAAAAAAAACAACTTTGTTCATGTTGTCATTATGGGGTGCTGTGAGTAGAATTTTAAAGGAAAAATGAATTTAGTTCATTATGGAATAAGGCTGTAACGTAAAATGTTGAAAATGTGAAGCGCTGTGAATACTTCCTGAATCCACTGTATAGCCTTACATGCTACAAGTGTATTGAGTATATGGTCCGGTCATATCTTGGAGCATGTGTCGCTTTATCCAACACACTATGGAACTACCTAAGGTCCTGATGGCACCCACCTACGCATACAACCAGTTGAACATCTGGAAATTAATCATCTGTCTGCTGCAGCCAAGTAAAATGTGGGTGTATTATTCGAGTTTTGTAACTGCTGCAGTCCTCAACAGTGATGCACCTGTGTACTGCCTCATACACAGAGAAACACGCCACATGGCCAAAATGCCATAGCTGAGGTTCTCTCATAATGCAAGTGATAATGCTTATTTATATTAAGCCCCGTTTACACATAGACAGTTTTGTCGGTGGGTAGTACGTAGACCGAAGTTCGCGGTAGTTCCGGCTGTTTTCGCGGTGGAAAGGGGTGGAGCATTTTGCCGGTGTTTTGACCGCCGTACTATCCGCAAACAGGTGGATAAAACACCGCTAAATCCGCCAAATAAAGTGGCGTTTTGATGCCGTAGCATCCAGCACACGTCAGGCAACCGGGGTTAATACCCAGTTCTATCCTTTACAATCGCAGGTTAAGACGTGCGTGAGAACGGCGGTGTTCTGCTGCCGCCGATAATGCCCTGTGTACTGCTGGTTAATACCCAGGTTTTTATCCAGGCAAAGCCTGCGTTACTCCAGGATCATTTGCATATAGGCATCGCCCCCAGAGTATAATAGGCTGAAGCAGCAGGAATACATGCCTCTGTCACTGCAGGGGGAGGGAGATCATCCTCAGCCTTTTCTTCTCCTTCCTTTCCCCCTCCTCAACGTGTTGCTCCGTCTCCACCACAGGCCTCCCCTCTGGTTCTGAACCAGACCTCTTGGTTTCCTTCTTCTTGTCGCTGCCAACTTTCTTTTAGGAGGCATACTGGAGCTTCTCTGCAAAAATATCTGGAGCTGGCCGCGAGTGAGAGGCCTGCATTCAGCACGCTTGCGTTTTTATACTGACCGCCACCTATCGGCCGCTTGGAACGCCGTTTTAACCGGGAGGTGGCGTTTAGAACGGCGTACTGTCCGGTAGAGCCGCCGTTTTGTCTGCCTCTGTCGCCGGTTAAAATGCTGTTGTGTACACCGATGTGGGCTCTATCTCCATTTTATACGCCATTTATTAAGGATACAATGCCAGCCGCCGAATAACGGTGGTGTAAACTGCAGCACTACAGGAAGGGACAGGATGAAACGGCGATTAAAAAGTATCAAACGCCGTTGTTCGCGTTGTCTCTGTCGTCACGCGAATTCTCCGGAATTATTCAACATATTGAATAATTTTTTCGACGATTCCCGGTGAAGCCAGAACTAAGCCACGCCCCCTAGCACCGGCGTTAATAATGGCGTTTGATCCCTAAGACAACCCGGAGGAGCCAAAAACTCTTCCGGGACGCTTCCGGGAGCTCTTACCGTCTATGTGTAAACAGGGCTTTAGTCTCCCTAATTACATGCTTGTGTGACACAAAGTCATTACAGTCGTACCTAAAAATTCGCAGAAGACACCTTGTACCAAAAACATCTACCAAATCATTGTGTTATTTCACTGGATAACATATACGTCTCATAACCATACAGTAAGACAGGAACCACCAGGACCTTAATGATTTGGATCTTTATTCTCTGGGTCTCTGGTCAGTCTCAGCCTTTGAGATCAAGGCAAACCTGGGAAGAGCTTATGGAGTCATGAGGTCACTGGCGATGTGGATACCCTTGCAGGAGAACTTGCAGGGGCAGCATCTGTGAGATTTGGATGCTCATCTATGACCTAGGTCTTCTGTACTCTGTCTCTCTGAAGAATCCTTGGGTTCCGCTCGAACGACTTTGTGTCAAACAAATGGATATCTAGGGAGACTCAGATGAAGCATACCACTTACAATATGAAGGAATGTCACCTGTGACATTTTGGGCATGTGGCGCAATAGATTCTTCAATGTTGTGGATCCCAGCTACTAGAAAAAGTCAAGGTGAGGCACACTTTTCATCTGGCTGCAACAGACAGATGGCTACTTTTGAGTGGCGGGGATGGACCGGTTGTCTGCCACCCAGAACCCAATGCAATTCTGTGGCAGTGTGGTGGATGCAGAGAGGCATGGTACAAGCACATGGTCCCTGATCTGACTTTCTGAGTCGTACAGCCATTCCACCCTGGCAAAAAAACAGTTAAAACACATCATTAAAATCCCAAAATTACCATGACATTCATGCCCATGATGAATGTATTGATACGCATGTAGTTCTTGGGAAGAAGGATTTCTCACGCACATCACACTTGTCAAAGGCTTGATTGCTAACGATATTTTAATATGACTAAGGTTGTAAAACAAGTGGTTATCACAATCCAAAATCAATATATTGAATACCTTATTGTCATAGGTTTGCTGTTGTTGGAAGTTTTCTTCAGCGTACTCGTAACTTGATAGGTTGCCATCAAGGTGAATGAAAGTTATAGTGGGTCAAAATGTGGAATGTGCCACAGCCAATCAGGCACCTCAGTCTCAGGCTGACGGCCAATCAGCTCATAGCACTACAGGTCCCTGAGAGGCTGTCAGCTTCACGTGGAGAACATTTCTGTAGAGATTGTGAACTTTTCACTCCAGAAGATCTCTGCTTCCTCATTACATGAATAGCTTTTTCTCTGTCTCAGAGAAATGCGTCTCTCTGGTAATTATATTTTTCCCTCATGCCAAAGAAATGTTTCCTCTTTCGCGCTGCGTCTCCTCCTACCGACGTCTCGCTCAAGTGATGGGAAAAAGCCGAAGGAAGGATTTCTATGACCGTGAGTGCTGTTTGGTTAGACAGAGTCATATAACACGGTCATGGTGTGTTCACATGTGCCTAGGCGTTGGCTATTTACATTAAAGAGCCCAGAGTGGGCAGCGGTGGGGCTCCCGGCCTCGTGGTTACATTAAGTGAAACAGAATAAGCCCCAAGTCGCACCACTCAGCACTCTCTATCATCCATTCTCTCTCACCGTTTTGTCTGTCTGCTGTCTCTCACTCACTTTCAACGCTCAGACTTCATCATGCCGATCTCTCTGAGGTATCCTGCTCACTTCAGCAGTGTTTCAGTTGGCACTGTCTGTTTTTTATTGCTCATTGCGCTTTTTATGTATGTTGGGAGATGCCAGCACCGTCATCGGTCAAGTGTGGGACCGCAATGTCGCAGGTCCCAGAGGCTGATGTGCAGCGATAGTGTTCTGATGTAAACACAGGTACAGACACGTTACTGGTAAATTAGGAATAATCCTCCCCTGCAGTTTGCACCCAACATCTAACAGAAATAAATCAGCGTCTCACTTTTACATATTCACCTTTGCAATACAGTTGTATTGGTAGACAAGCCAACAGCAATGGTAAAATATGAATGTTTAGCACAATCTCCATGAATAAACCTACTCGAATCTAACTGAAATTCCCCCCTCAAAAAAAAAAAAAAAAAAAAAATGTATTTCCAGATTATAAGCCGTACTTTTTTCTGTATTATTAGCTCATTCATTTGGCATTGTTGTAGTGTACCTCTTATTATTGACATCTATTCTTTTATTGTTGGAGTGTGACTTATTCTTTGGAAAATGCAGTACCTAAAAAAATGTATATTTTAGGAAATAAATTAAATAAAATTTATGAAGTATATAGATTCTCCCAAATAGCAATAGGTATTAGTCTTTCTTAGCGCAATTATTGGCAAAATACTGAGAAAAATGTTATATATTTAATCTAGTTACATTTTATAATTGGTAAATGTTGCCATGGTGTTGCAGCCAAGTCTCGTTATTTTACCTGAAAGTTACAGCATTTATAGAATTTGTTGTATGGTTTGGCACTAACTCTGGGTTGGGTGTAATGTCAAGGCGCTGACATGGTATCTAATGTTAGCATGAGCTGAACACCTCCATTGTGAGCAACTGGATTTATAATGTGCTTAAACAAATACTTCCACACATACGTACATGTAGCTAGCCCACCTCTCACCCAATGACTGCTGAGATAGGCTTCATCTCTCCCATGACCCTTAATTAGATGAAGCAGGTGTAGAAAATTTATTAAGTATTATTATTATTATTATTATTATTATTATTATTATTAGTGGTAGTAGCAGTAGTAAATTTCGTAGGCACATAGTTGTTATACGCACTGAATGTTTGGATATAACCTCATGTTTTTTATCCATGTATTTTATTAAACAAATATGCAAACAACATACAAATGATCCAACCTATAACCAAACCAAAGGAAAAACAAAAAACACAAAGCTATCGAACAAAAACACACACAGAGAAAGCCTCAAAAAATAAAATCACACATATTTCAAGTGTTTGCCTCAATAATTACAAAAACAAATATCAGCATATTGTGGGTTTTGTTTTAGGCAACCGAGAATTATGATCTTTGACGGTTTCTTTTTTTTTTTTTTAAATATTAAAATATTACCATTCCAACATAAATTAGATCTAAGAGTTTTTTCCATATCTTATTAAAAACCAAATCATTGCATAAGTTGTACAGCACATTTACAAAGTTCATAATAAGAATAATTATTACACATCACCATCACCAACACCACAATAATAATAATAATAATAATAATAATTGAAGATCACAAAAAAGGTAAAAGGTAAAAGTGCTTTTTTATTTATTTAAAAATATCATGTAATAGTAGGTGTATACATTATATTGAAAGGTGTGCACATATGTTTATTTGTCTGTGACTGTGATTTAACCACAATTTAATCTGGAACATAATTTGTGTGATGATATTAGCAGCATGTTAGAATATAACATTCTGACAATCAGATGTCAGATCATGAATATATTACGTAAAGAGGAGCCGGTTCTATATGCTGTATGGATCAGAAAAAGAAAAGCACAGCTGATGAATAATTATTCATTTGGAGATATGTATGTATTTAAAAAATATATATAACAACATTGTCAGGGTTTGAATATGTTTATGATTTTTGACAGGTATTGGATTTGGTTGCGGCTCAAATATGCTGTTCTCACTCAAAAACGTAGCTTATACTCACACACTGAGTCACCGTGACTAATATAGCACCTCTTGGCAGCATCAGGCTGGGTTCAAAGGTCAAATCTGTGTCAATAAACGAAAGACCACGAGCAAGATTTAAAGCTTAACTGTAGCTGTCTTTGATTGATTTCAAGGATAGTGGGCATTACCTTGAATGTGCAGTATTTGCCGAATAGATGGTAAGGGCCACAGTTTCTGTTTCAGTCTGAGCGTGGAGAACGTATGACGATGTCTGATGGGAGTCGAGGCTGTGTTGAGTCCTGCATTTGACCCTCCTGACATCGCTTTTTCTCTTTTCTAACCTGTCGGTGGCTCAACCTCCAGCCTGCTCTAGAAGACAGGTATAGTGTTTCTACCCGGGTGTTACCCTATGCCTAACCCCACCACATAAAAAACATGTTAGATAATGGCCTCGACCGGGCCATGGGGCCAAGCCCCAGCGTTTGATCAGGAAATCCTGCATGTGGCTGCGCTGGATGGAAATCTGATTAGTAACCGTGGTGACGGTGAGATGGGATCCACAAGGCTTTGCTTCAATCAGATGAGACAGGCTGGATTTTTGTCCGGCGCTGCAGGATCACCTGGTCCTGTGTGGCAGAGTTACATTATTAGATAAAGTGCTGTAACGGCTAATTAAATGCGTCAGCTGAGCGCATTCAACAGGTCTCTGATTTTGCACTGATACCCTTCACCGTATATTTAATTTAGCTGTTCCTACTGTCTCACACAATCAGTGGTGTATCATTTTTTATAAAAACGGGATGATCAGATAGTGCCGGCCCGAAATATTAAAGGTATTTTCCGATATTTATGGGGCTTTTATGGGTGTAGGTACAGTCCCGGCCAAGGCGATGGAGTGGCCACGAAAAATCAGCAACCTCAAGGGTGAAAGTAGATTTCAGTAGTCAGGAATTTCTAAGCAAAATAAACATGTCAGACCTATTTAGGAGGCAAAGGCAGGTTGCTATCCAGAGCTGTGAGGTGTATATTGTTTCTGATTAAGCTTCTCTACGCTCATATTGCTGCTCTTTGCAACAATTTACTTTAAATTCATTAGAGCTTCAAACATTTTGCTTTGCCATCGCCTTAAAAAATAAACCATCCTTGTGAAAGGTTTTCAGTCATTACAGTGGAGTACAGCGCTGATTAGCAGTGAAATTATCAGGATTTCTTAAAGGGGTTATTTTCTGCTGCTTAACCAAGTGAATATAGGTTAAGGGGTACCTTTAAAAAAACACACACAAACTGGGAACTGAGAACATGCACCCTATACAAAAAACAAAAAACAAAAAAAAAACAGCCTTTTCAGATCTTGAAGGACAATTTTACACCTGAAAATCTGCACCACAATTTTTTAAATTTTGGTTTGTATGGTTTGCCATCACTTTTGTGAGCACTCAAGTCATCCTCATCCACATGAGCTGCAGCTTCCTGTGCTACCACCACAAAGATGACCCTGATTATAAGACATCTCTTTATCAAGACATGCTTGTGGAAAAGACTTTCTGAAGACTAAATCTTATTTTATTTGGACTGTAAATGCTTTTATTTGCAAATACCATGAATACAAATTCATTTCATGGGATTTTTTTTTATTACAACCACAAATGGACACATTCACCTTTCAACTGCTTGGAAAATTCACTCTGAGGACCACAATAAGCTTTTCTGACTGTTACCAGTTACGACCTTTTTGGGTTCCCAACCTTCAAACCCTACACTATGTCTAAGGGCCCGGTCCCACTGGCGTTTAGGAAGATTTGCGTATAAATTGTACACAAAATTGGTTCATATTTGCTAAACATCCGCAATATCCGTGAAACATGCTTGTATGAGTCGACTGACATCCGCACACGTCTGCAAGTATCCGCAGAGGCACGTTTTTCCATTTTGTTTTTTTCTTCCCACTTATATTTAGATATTTTATACTTAGTTATTTATATAAATATTTGGGCATCCAGTGTGGGCAGCAAAGTAAGAATTTCATTGAACAGGGAAACATGTTACTTTACTGTGCATATGACAATAAAAGCTTTGAATCTCTCTTGAGTCTCTTCCATTGCCAGGATTTTTGAGCTGCACAAAATTTTGGTTGCGGATGAGATCTGCCTTACATACTCAATACATAATCTATGCACTGTATATCCGCCATTATCCGCTGATATCCACAACTGACGGGGTATTGCGGCTTGGCAGCAGACTAGGACAGTGTGTAAAAGGGATATATAGCATGACTATCACGTCCACATCACAAACTAAAATAAGTTGTAGCGAATGCATACAGATTGGCCACGAATAAAGCGTTTGTGTTACATCTGCTTTGCATCTGATTTGCGGACAATGTGCGAATGCACAACAAACAGAAATCGACATACCTGCCAGTCATTGCCAGTCCAGCTGTGGAGACGTACAGATGTAGTTATGGATCCCCAAAGATGTAGTTTGATAGTTGCTGCCATCCAACAACATACCAATCAACGTGTCCAAGTCCAGCAATTGCTCCAGAGGCTGTGGTGTTGGTGTGAATAGTGATGCCGAGGCCCGAGTGCGCTTCTGTTATGACCGCAATGCAGTTGCTGCGCACGCGCAATACAACTGCTGTTGCCGCCATATGTGCGTGATGCATTCTCAATACATGAGTTATACATCAATGACTGTTCATCATATATTCGCTATACATTATTAATATATCCGTAATTCATACTGAGACATTTGTCATTTTTGGCCAATTTTGTTGCGGATGACAACGAACGCCCATAATTTGTATACTCAGTTCATGCGCAATTAATCCTCTCCCCAGTGGGACCGGGTCCTAAGTAACAATGGTTCCCAGCCCGGGCCCTCATGCACATTTTTCCTTATCTGCCTGCTTTTCCAAAAGCTGATTAGCTCAGTCAGGTGTGCATAACCAATCAAGAGTTAAGGGACACCTGAATGAACTATGTACCCAGGTACAATTTCATATAATCTAAGACGGGCTTTTTTGGTCGTACCAAAAATTACTTGGTTGGTCCGGGTTGTCGTTTTGGGTAGTTTTCCCCACTTCTGACAACAAACTAAAAAGTCTGAAATTCAAAATCCACTATGGCATAAAAGCACAAGAAGCAGCTACATGTTTCAGTGCCTGGTGCTTTAAATGGAAAGAAGCTGCTGCTCACTACACCATCACCCAATCTTTCACCCACACAACATATGTGCATGACACAGATTGTTGGGTCTGTATGTACAAAAGTAACGCACAAAAATTTGCACTTGTGCCACACGCCTTTGTTAGCCAGGAGATTGTGAGCAGGTGACAGAAAACAAGATGGTAAAGCTTCTGGCCAAAAAAGGCAGAAACTCATTTTATACTTATTGTTATTGTATCTCTAATCCAAATGCACAATCTTGCACCTGAAAAATAATGCAAATGTGTATTTGTGATGCGCCTACACATGGAATTTGTATGAATATACATGAAATATCATGCTTATCATGTGGAAGATGTCATGAGAATACACTACACTGTATAATTTTCATTTTATTGTTCTTTTTTAGCCATAATTGATCAAGTACAGATTCCTGGCTTTTTTTTTTTCTTCTAACACTCAGGCGCTCCTATTAAACAATTAAGTGTTCTCAAACTTTTTTCATAAATAATAAAATTCATATTAAATTCAACTCACTCCACCTCTCGCCCCATTGTCTCCTCTGTAAATATTAAATAAAAGAGATGAATGTGGTGACCATAAAAAGCTGATTTCCTTGACATGTGTGAAATATATAACCTTTCTGTCACTCTCATGATGTCAGCGGCTGTTGTGTTCAGCAAGGGATTGGGCTAAAATGCTTGTGACAGAGCCAAGGTAAACCCAATCCAAATGGAGTGCGGCGCGGGAAAAGGGACACCAACTCAACAAAAGGAGTTAGATACGGATCATTGGGTCTGTGCACCAGGCCCAGCTTGAGCCAATTATTGGTGTCATCTTGATCCAATTAAATTAATCTGAGAGGAGGGGACTGGAGGAGTGCCGTGTGGGTGCAAATGTTGGTCAAGTATCCTGAGCTGACTGAAGAGTCTTTGACCTCGCCGCTCTTGCCACCCACACCCACACAGAGGGTTTTGTCCAAATAACTGAACTCATGACCAATGTTAAATCAGTTCTGTTTATAATAGTCTGGACATCTGCATAAAACCCAACTCACAATGACCTGCCAGTCCTTTATTTGTGCATTTTCTTAGCAGAATTAATATAAACCACAAAAAAAAAAAAAAAAAAAAAAAAAATATATATATATATATATATATATATAAAAACCATAAATACACACATATTGAATTATTAGTAAAATTTTTGGTTAATATGTTAAATTTGTTACAGTGCCAAAAGCACCCCCCCTCCCCCCGAAGAAAATTTTCAGCAGATACAATCCTTTGGTTTTTGCTTCAGTATCATTTTCAAGAGTGCTGGGATTAGCACTTACACTGTTTTTTTGTTTGGGTGGTACGGTGGCTTCATGGTTAGCACTGTTGCCTCACAGTCAGAAGGTCATGGGATCGATTCCCACCTGTGGCCTTTCTGTGTGGAGTTTGCATGTTCACCCTGTGTTTGCCTAGGTTTCCTCCGGGTACTCCGGCTTCCTCCCACATCCAAAGACATGCAGGTTAGGTGGATCTGAAACTTTAAATTGTCTGTAGGTGTGTGTGTGGGTGTGAATGTGTATGTGTGTCTATATGTGGCCCTGTGACAGACTAGCGTCCTGTCCAGGGTGTACACTGCCTCACGCGTGATGAATGCTGCGATAGGTTCCGGCTCCCCACGGCCAATCTTGAATAAGCTGTTGTAGATGAGTGTGTTTTGTTTGTTTGTTTGTTTGTTTGTTTTAAGGATGACTTGAAAGTTCCACAAAAGTTTGTCAGAAGGCACATGGGAGACTTTCTTTCTCTGTGCCACCCTATTGTGACACTGTGTTTGTGATGATGTGATAGGGAAAAGGTGCACTCTAAACAATTTCACCATTCACATCCGCAGAAGCCTATAATTCCTTCTTAGTTATTTGGTGACATGGACAGATTTAACAATCAGTGGGTTGTATGATGTATTCAGTCAGTTGACTTCACCATCTCACATTTTTAACCGTTTACATATCTTCTGCTTTTTCTTTCAGCGTCTGCCGTTAAGAGGTCACCACAGCAGATCAATCTCACCCTGTCCTCTGTATCTTCCTCGGTCACACCAACAACCTGCATGTCCTCCCTCAGCACATCCATAGACCTCCTCTTTGGTCTCCCTATTCTCCTCTTGCCTGTTGGCTCCATCCTCAGCATCCTTTCTCCTAAATGCCTTGGGTCCCTCCTCTGCACATGTCCAAACCATCTCAATGTTGCTTCTCTAACATTGTCTCCAAACCATCCCACCTGAGCTGACCCTCTGACATGTTCATTCCTAATCCTGTCCATTCCAAAAAGAATTGCAACATCTTCCACTCTTCCACCTCCACCTCTGCTTCCTGTCTTTTTGTTAGTGCCACCATGTAACAAATGTAAATGTAAATTAAATGCAACACATAAAGTTTTTACCAAGCTGAAGAAATGGGAAACAGAAAATACAGAATAGCATCAAAAACAAAGTGCATTACTTAGATGAGCACACCATTACTGGTGCCACAGGCGGGGCATTGTGAGATATGTCCACCACCTTGGGGTGCAGGGCCAGCATCTATCCATAACATCATCAGTGGGCCCCAGCACAAGCAGTCCTCATGACAGAGTACATTCCCAAAGCGGACTGCAGTGTGCTGCATCAGCTTCAGCCAGGGCATCTCGTGGTCATTCCAGTGCCCTGTGGTGCACAGCCGTGGGTGATGTCTTCAGTGCCTCAGACAGAGACAAAAAGAGTAGAATCAGTCAGCCAAAAATAACTGAAATAATTTGACAGGGAAGCAGAGAGAACACGAAGGTGATCGCTGGGAGCTAGCCCTGAGCTTCACTAACAGACCCAGAATTTAGAGGAAGTCAGGCCGAGACCTGTTCCGTTGCTAATAAGATGAATTATAAAGCGATAAGAAGCATTGTTCCATACTATGCCAGTATGCTAGCCTTAAGAGAGGGAGAATAGATGTGTCGTCCTAAGTCTGGACTTGAAAGTTTCTACGGAATCTCACTGTTTATTTCTCCGCAGGAGCTCCTTCTACAAAACAGGGGCACGATAAGAAAAAGCTTTGTGACCTGCAGACTTTTAATTCAACCTAAGGACACAAAGTAATCCTGCACCCTGAGAACGTAGAGTCCGGGCCGTTACGTAGGGTTTAATTATGAGCCAAGTAGGGAGGTGCTAGTCCATGAATAATTTTATAGGTTAGTAACAGAACCTTAAAATACAACCTCACAGAGACAGGAAGCCAGTGAAGTGATGCCAAAGTCTGTGTAATGTGCTTGAACTTTCTGCTTCCTGTCAAAACTCTGGCAGCAGCATTTAGAACCAATTGGAGACCCCTAATGCTGGACTGCAGTAAACCAGAGATATATAGAACATTGCAATTGTCCAGTAGAAGAAACAAATGCATGGAGAAAGCAGTCCTCATGGTATCATCTGTAGACCAGTTTCAGTCATCTATAGTTACATATTTACAAAGATTTGAAGCTGCAAAAAGTAATTTATGTTAAATTGTGACTAATTTTAGTTATCAAATTTTGACCATTCAGAAGTGCAATGAAGAATTCTTGAATTAGAATTTCAGCAATTTACAGTTAAATGTTTGTAATGTTACGTAAGACTTGGAGTACCCTGAAAACTGATTTGTAACTCTTCTTGTACAAGATATTGGAGCATTTTTACTAGTCAATATGTAATTAGAGATGTCTTAAATTCACTCACTCTCAAATATCTCTCATTTGATTAATTTCTATCTTGTGAACTTAAACAATCTTCAAGACCAATAAAGGAACACACACGTACAGAGTTGTGTGTTACAGCTCTTGTTTAATCTGTGTTTCAATCTTCAGAAGTCTGTTGAAATAATTACAGCTTCAGTAAAACAATACATATCACTGGGTGTTATTTTTCATCTAAAGCCAGGTCACGTTCCCAATTACTCTAAAATGTTGTGATTACATGCTTTGTGTTTTCACTGATAATATTGATGTTATTTCATATGGTGCGTCTTGGCAAATTTTACTAAGATTCTTACTCTTAACTTTAATTTGGACTAAAAATGAAACTTTTTATGGGAATGCACTGAACTTTCATGCACATGGAGTTTTAATTCCTTGCTGACACTGACTCATCCGACCTTTACCTTGTGTTTGTGTCTCTGCATTAATGGCAGTCATTAGGTCTCCTTAACAGTTGTTACAGTAATTCGGTTGCCGGTCCATCGCTGCTGTGATGTTTTGGCAACTCTGGAATCCAAAGTGTGCATCCACAGGATGGTAGCCAATTATGTGGAGCCCGCTTCAGTTTTCCAAATTAAAAATGGCCTCCTTCCACTGTTGACCTTGGATCGGTTTTCCTTTTCTTCTTATTATTAAGTTATTAACACAAACCCCTGAAAGTATCTTTTTAAAGTCTAAAACAAATTTGATTAGACCTTTTTCCTCGCACCACTGCAGACATACCTATCGCTGTCTAACTCCTGTCTGCTCCCTATTACCTCTGACACTGAAGTCAGCGAGACGGCCTGGTCCTGAAAGCCTATATCCCCCTGCACACTGGACAAGGCAAAGGGGGGTGCAGCACATTACCACTTTATTGAATTAATTACGATAAGGATCATAACTTTAAACGCGGGGTGAGGTGCGGGGCGTTTTTCGGCACGGAACGCTTGGAGCAATTTCTCCCCCGTATGACAGCGGAGGGGTTATTGGATCTGTCAGGCCTGAACTCTATGGCATCGTAACGAGCTCCATAAGGTAAGCTGAGGTTGGGCACAGTTCGCTGCACTGATCCCAGTATGCCACAACACCGGTAAATTTGTACTACATACCGAACAAATAACTAGAGAAGAGCGGGAGAGAGAGAAAGCGAGGAGAGAAGCTTTGCTTTCAGGGCGGCGAGAGTCACGCAGGGTTATGCAGCGGTCTTATGCCATGTTCAGTTCCACGACTTCACTGAAGAGTATCATTATATTGTGTTTGTACGTGGATGCTGTTGCAAAGACCTGTCTGATTTTACAGCCTCCAATGAAACACTCACTCACTGGCTATGATTGTGAAGTATGTGTGTTTTCAGTTTTATCAAGATTTATGCAGCTTTCTTAATTTTCCACAGGCTGAGATTTAAGCCAAGTTATTTTGTCAGTTCGATAGTGTCAAAGACAGGTGCGGGGCCCTCTGTATTCCCTTCTCACACTTTCAAACACATGCTCATGAAAGAAATCGCTTAGGGAGTCACTGCATTTTAACCTCCACTGTCAAATAAAACAAATGCTGAAGCAGTATCAGACATCGATCCATTCTCTAAACCCGCTTAATCCATTTAGTGGTCTCTGGGTTTGTGTATAATTTCTTTATTTTTTATATGTATTGTTTAACATTAGAAATACTTTTGGAGCCATGAAAACAGACACCCCTATTCACTGTAATTAATTAATTTATTTCATTTATATAGCACCAAATCACATCAAAGTTGTTGATTCACACAAGTAAGAAAATGCATCCTAACAGCTTTGCAATAAATAATAATTTCATAATAATTAACATAGTGAACCATCCACAAAAAAACTACTGAATGATTAAAAACAACGAATAAAATTGCACAAATTCCTGCTTGTTCCTTAATAATATTTTGCATTGATATGAACCACTTCACAAGAGAACAGCCACATAAATTAAGAGTAGTAGCAGCAGCAGCAGTAGTAGTAGTAGTAATAGCAGTACCAGTTGTTGTACTAATATTGTTATATTGCCTAATTTAACCAAGGTGCTTGAGTGCGCGCTCGTTCATTCATCCATGTGTTTGTTTGTTCCTTCCGTCCTTGCTTCCTTCATGGAGTCCAACATTGGATACAAACATGTATCCATGCAGCTGGGTGCCTTAGTGGTTAGCACTGTTGCCTCACAGCAAGAAGGTCATGGGATCGATTCCCACCTGTGGCCTTTCTGTGTGGAGTTTGCATGTTCTCCCAGTGTTTGTGTGGGTTTCCTCCAGGTGCTCTGGTTTCCTCCTACATTTAAAGACATGCAGGTAAGGTGAACTGGAAACTTTATAATTGCCCAGGTTTCCCTTGCAAAAGAGATCTCGATCTCAGTGGGACTAACCTGGTAAAATAAAATCTATATGTACACATATATCATATTAGACATACCATATAACAACAAACACACTCTATTTTTTAAAATTTACATTAAAAACTGTCAATAATCATCATCATCATAATTCATGCAATGCACCAACAGTACCAAAATACAGTGCATACATATAGAAATTTCCATATTTGCTTTCTGTATGGCAAATTATGTCTTGTACTTTCAGTCACAAAAACAAATGTCACAATGAAACATCTTGAATTTACATAAATATTGTGGCGTCTAATTTACACTGCAGTGAGTACACATGGTCCCATTCAAGATAGTATTAATTATCTGTATTCATGTTGACCAACTGAATGTGACTCTGTGATATTGCTGAATCACTGTAACTCTAAAAGAGAGTTAATTCAAGGTGTTAAATTAACTAGAGAGTACATATGTTGACATAGAAAGTATTGTTAAAATTATTATTTCAGTGTGAATTATCTCTGTTAAGTGTTGAACACCTTGATTTTACACTGTCAGAGTTGATGTAAAACTGCTGCAGTGTTCATTTTAATAAATATTGATTTAGGATCAAACTTGAACATACTGTATTGTTTTAGTAGTGATTTGACTTGATCATTATGGTGTTCTTACATTATATTTACAGGTCATAGATTCTGTTTCGACAAAATGTGTGCTGTTTTTTTCTACCATACACAGTAAAATCACCAGTGTAAATCTAACACTGACAGCGGTAAATTAACACTGACAGTAAACATATGGTCCCACTCTGGCTAGAGTGCATCTCACGGCATGTCGTTATTCAGCATCACGAAATATACGTGAATCTACTGGTTCGTGATATTGTCATGAAAAGTGCAAAATTTTTGTAAGGGGAGAACAAATTTGTTCTAATACATTATGTGAGAGGTGCACAAAATTAAAAGTGCTGCGAAAAATAAGTTTTTCCTTAAATGTCAGTAAACATTGTACACTGCACATTAGTCATAATCTCTTTTTTGATTGTTTGAATTTTTTTTGGGGGGGGGGGGGGGGGGATTCTGCCTCTAACTTGAGATGGATTTGTGTGTGTGTGTCTGTGTGTGTGTGAGAGAGAGAGAGAGAGAGAGCAGGATCCCTTAACTCATGGTCATTTTTGTCGCAGGTGGGGTTATCATTCATTACAGTAATGTAAAAAGTCTATTACATAGTCTGTCCAGCAGTGACATCAGACGTGGTGTAGAGAGGAGGCCGCCACCTGTTATTTTTTTTTAGAGCTTTGTGCCGTTGCAATTGAAGAGCTGAGTGGACTCCACAGAAGGAGGGGCATGCCATCCTAAAATAAACACTCCACATCATTTGAAGTGAATATTTTGGCCATGAATGAGAAAATGTGTGTATTTTATGTTGGACTGTGATATTCAAGAAGTGCGTGGCTGCCTGAGGCTCTATGTAAATACTAACAGGGCAGTCGGCCAACGTTTGTACAGGGCTCATATAATGGCCACAAGTTGCTTGTCATCAGAAGCATTTTGATGATAGAAATGCAAAACAGTAATACAAAGAGCTCTATCTTGATGGTGTTCCTCAAAAAAAGAAAGGCATGGTACAAATGGCACAAATCTATTTGCAACATGTCCAAATAGATTGCTTTTTAAGCAACAGGATATAGAAATGTCAACCAGTGTGGTTTTCATTCTCTTTCAATTGAAGCATGCCAGGCATACAGTGCTGCAGTCTTGAGAAAACAGACACAAGTCAAAGGATTTCTAGAGACAAAGGATTAGCACCAACTTCTCACATTGCACCAGAGGACAGTGACCACCAAAGCTCCCTGAGGTGAAGTAGTAAGGTGAGTTTTTTTTTTTTTTTTTTAGCCACAAGTGTTTGCATTTATTTTATTTAATGAAACATTTTCAATTCATTTTTGTTGTGTATGTGTTGTACCCCTGAATATGGGGTAATCTGATGCAGTACCTCTGAAAATATGAGGAAATAATCATGAGAGTTATTTCGGGTTGTTTCGCTCACGCAGAGGTTTATTGCAATCCAATATGACCAAACGTTATTTCCCCTTATCTTTTTTTAACATAAAATGGCAGACTCAAGCTAAGTTCACATGCAGAAAAATGTATTTTAAACTCTTAAAACATGCATGAAAACATTTCTTTAGCTTCATTGTAACATGCAATATAAACAGAAAAATAGCTTAACAATGCATATAATGTATTTTTATAACACTGGGAAACGTTTACCTGAAAATATGAGGAAATAATCACAAGAGCTATTTCAGGTTGTTTCTCTCAAACGGAGGTTTACTGCAATGATGAGAAACCCCGCAAAATCCCTCCAGTGGTGTGGGAAGACATTACAAGTTGCAAAAATAAAGGATCCCAGGATTACTAGACAATTTCCGAGAATGCGGTCACAATTCCTTTGAATAGAATTACAAAACATTTAGAAAAAAAATAAAGAGTAATGCACTTTTAACCAACTCTTAAATGTATTTATATTCTTCTGAAGGCTTTTATGTAAATGTATATTTATTACAAACCTTTTTAACGTTTTAAGCACTTTACTATTTTTAACTATTTCTATTCCCTACTGTTTTAATATGACATCACCTTATGAGTTATCATTATTTATTGGCAGAAAGCTAATCACTATTTACTGGTACTGAGGGTAGTATTAAAGGTGTGCTACCCTTCTAACCTATCACATATGTTGTGGCATATAATGACACCTGTGTCTTAGAGGGAAGGGAAAATGTTTTTTCCCCCTGTGAGTAACATCACTTCACTTTGCAACCTCACAGCACAGTTATTAAATGTAGAAATCCAGGAAGCACAACAGCTTTGAACATGGAGAGGAAGGGGGGTGGGAGAGAGGCATTTTGTGAAATCTGAGTTTTTTTTCACAGCGCTGGTTTTTTGACACTCCAAGTACAAGTGCCTTCTTGTAATGACCATATGAAAATGTCGGCTCTACACCTAACCACATCTCGCTTTTAGATCAATAATATGCTCACATGAGTGCAAGTGGTGTTGTAATTCACAGGAGGGCATTGGGCATTAAAATGACAGCTGCATCAGGTTGAAACTAACAGTGGAACTTGTGTTGCGTTGTGTGTCACTTTGCACAGCCTGGAAGATAGAGCCCAAAATCACTGAGGCTCTGATGAAAGAAGCCTAAAATCCATGTTGAGAGGAGTTGCCAGAGGTTATCAATGAAAAACAGAGATGTAAAAGTCTGGACATTTGCAGACGACACCCTACCATCCAGCTGACTGCACTTCAAAGAATTCCTATTAGATTGAATCCTACCTTTTACTTGCCATGTTTACCTGCACCACCACTGAAATTATCGACTTGCAGTGAGAAAACATTGCTGATTGGTTTTGAGTGTTTTTTTATGCCTCAAAGTCTTTTGCAAAGAGAAATTGTTGGATTTGGTAAAGGAACTAGCCAGCTATATTATATTGCTTAATTGATGACACACCTTAGTGTCCTAATTGGTTTGTGAGACAGACTGAACTTTTTTTTTTAATCACATCTGACAGCTCTCCTATTTTTGACTTTTCAGGTCTGTTTTTGATGTGTGGTTTTCTGAATGTGCATATGCGTGTGTGCATTTCTGTGCCTGTGTGGGTTTGTGTCTGTTTGTATGTGTGAGGGCTAAATATGTGCAGCTGTATCATAATATTTTCACGGTGAGGGACAATAACCTGCAGCTGAATCAGCGTGCTGCCCCGCCACGCAAGGGTCTTTCATATGAGCAACCCAAATATCTGAAGAATGTGTCAGCTCACTCAGGGTGAACACCAGAGCCCCCCCCCCCCACAACATATGCTTCTTTCATGCACTTTCATGTCATGTGAACCACTTTATTAGCTTTAATCTTTTATCATTAAGCATTTTTTGACAATGTGCACACACATTGTTTTATAGAACTGCCCCTTCTGCATGTTTACATCTGTAACTAGTAGGCACTCAAAGAGTTGATAGTTCCAACCCACCACCCAACCCCAAATCAAAAAAAAAAAAAAAAAAAAAGAATGATATGGAAAATGCAAGTAAAAAACTAACAAAAATAAACTTTGACTTGTACTTTGACTTTTATTTAATTGAAGATAGTATGAACCCGATATTTCATTTGTTAATATGCACCCATTCCTACAATTAAGGAGTGCAACACATTTCCCAAAAAGTTGGGACACTAAAGACCATTGGTGGGCACAGCTAGCCAGAAGGTTAGCTTCGATAACCATCAATCTGATAACTGAAAACTTATCTTTTATGATGCTAAATCATTAAACTGCTAAAAAATTAATCTTTAATACAGATAACTGATAACTTTTAGTGCTGATTCGGACGCGGCCACATCAGAATACACTGTCGGCTTCTGATAAGCCAGTTTCACTTTAAGCACCGGGGCTGCTGGGTAAATTCAAGGATCACAAACACAAAAAGAACACACAAAAAATGAATGAATAAAAAAATAAAACCACAAACACTGTCATCATCTTTTAAAAGCAGTAAAACACAGTATTAGAAGTCACAGTTTATCTTGTTATTATATACACCATCATTTGTGAACTAAAAGCTGCTGCTTTTTTCACAGGCTTTCAACTCTGTGACTTAACCAAAATACGTCCATTAATGGCAGAGTAAATTGATTGGCAGAGTAAAAGACACGTGGTAAATATAAATTCTTACCTGTTAGTTTCAGTGGGATTCACGAAGAAAATGATCAACATAAAGCATCCTGATTATCTAATACGGTGTCTAAAACGGTGAAGAAAAGTCCCTCTGTAACACAGCTGCACTGTGAGATCTCCTCTCTCCCATTGAGTCTTCGTGATTAAATTATCCAGTCAGCCACAAAGAACTAAAATAAAATAATGTTAAAATTAGTCAGTTTTGTTTGTGTCGAGTGGACGATAACACTGTAATGTCCAAAGTGAACCTGAACGACACTACTCACAGTGCTCCCTGCGTCAACCGGCCAATCACATCTTGCGCTTAATGATGACGTCATCAGCAAGCGACAGCCAGTCTGCCACACACCACTGATCTACACACAACAGGGACTAAAATGTTTGATTTTAGGGTTCACAAACTTTTTTGACCGTTAAACTTTACTCACTTTACCAGCAAAAAAAAAAAAAATATGTTAGTGGACTGAAAGTTATCGGAACTAAATTTATCGGAAGATAATTGGTCTGCTGATGGGTTTTAAACTTATCTGAAAAGCTAATCCACTAACAAAAACATTAGCTTTGATAATCATCAGTTATCGGATTACCTGATTAACAGTGCCCACCACTCTTACAGACTTACCACTCTGTAATGTTGCCATTTTGTCTCAAAACACTTAAAAGACATTCTGACATTGAGAAAACCAACCGAAAAAATTCATCAGGTGTGACTTTGTCTCCTTTTTCTTGCAAACACATCTTACATGGTGAAACAGTATAGCTCATCATTGCTATAATTTTTGTTTTGAAATTCTCCAAATATTGACTGTGGGCAGATTAAAACTGCAGACAGGTCAGTCCAGTACCATTTCTTCCCCAACCATGCCTTTGTAATGTGTGCTGAATGAGGTTGTGCATTGTCTTGTTGAAAAAAGCATGAACGCCACTGGGAAGATGTCTTGAAGGCAACATATTTTGCTCAAAAATCTCATATACTTTTCTGCAGTAATGTGGCCATCAGAGAATTGAAATTACCTTTGCCAAGGGCACTGACATAACACTATACCATGACAGATCCTGGTTTTTGGACTTGTTCCTGATCACAATCTGAATGGTAATCCTTTGCGTATGTGGCTATATCAGCTATTGATGAAAAAGCCTATCGCTCTTGATGCAGAGCCATCTGAGGGAATGGAGATCACAGGTGCTCAGCATAGGGTTGTGCCTTTGTCTTTTCAGCACTGAAATTTCTTCCAGATTTCTTGAATTGTTTCATGATATATGCAGTGCAGAAAGAAATACACAAATTCTTTCCCATCTTTCTTTTGGGAACATTGTTTTTAAACATTTCAATAAATTTGTAATGGTTTTGTTGACAAACTGGAGATCCTTTGCCCATTATTTACTATCTGTAAATTGTTATGTGTTGCAGGCCTGAAATGCAGGAACGGATGTATATTAATAAATGACATGACCACATTTCTTGGGTTCATACACTCTGCAATGAAATACTCATATACGACAAAGTAAATATAAGAATCACTGTGGGGCTTTTTATATTTGTATTTCCCACGTCATCCCAAATTTTTCTGATTTGGGGCTGTATATGTGTCCACAGATTTTTATTTACACGGTACAAGATACAGCAAAGCCATTTGTGTTGTTGCCAGTTTTGATCTTATTGGTACATGTTGTAGCTTTGACTGTCTTTGAATCCTTGGTCACCAAAGTAAAAGTAACTTGGTCAATGTCCTTTGATCCTATGATGTAGTTCTCCACATAAAGTGATAACTAAACATATGTTGCAAACTATTCCTATACTTTTATCCCATTAGCTCAAGTAATAATTTGAATTTTGTTTCATTTTTAAAAATCAAAGTAAGAGCAACTTTAATCCCCGTGCAACCTGAAATAGACTTTCCGTGATATTTCTGTTGTTTTGCCCATACTTCAACAACTCCTTGATTTATCATTTTTTTGTAAACAATTGCTGCCTTATTCCTTTGGTCCTGCCCCACACCCCCACCAGTTTTCATTAATGTTAGTTAAGGATTACTTTCAGTAATCCTACAAAAAGTAAAAAAATTACAATCTTGATGTAGATAAAAAAAAAATGTCTGAATGTTCAGGATAATAATCTGTGTCCAAGACATTTCTTTGCACCCTGTTTAACTGGTTAAGAAGCAGGTCTGCTGCTGGTGTATCTGGGGCAAACGGTGGGGAGATGAGATGCAATCGGGCTTGTACAGCTGGCTTTTATTTAGCAGCTCAACACCGTCAAAGGGGGAGGGAAACTAATTCTCAATCAAAATATATCAGCATCAAAGAGCCTCCAATAAAGCAACAGAGTGAAGGCAGCAAGTTCTTACAAGTCTAGATGGTGGTGACAGTAATGATATATATAATGATAATAATCAAGAATTTTTTTTTGGGGGGGGGGGGGGGGGTTGCATTGTTTGTATATTTTGGCAGTATGTACGTACAATTATGGATGCACATTTACATAAACTGGTCATTTCTGGCTTTTAATAATTTCTTTGAACTGTCGGGATGGAATACAGTCCACATCATCAATGACTTCAGAAAACAAGAACTGGGTCGAAAAAAGTTGGAATTTATTTTTGGATCTACTCCAATGCACATTGGGTCAAAATTATACATTTAGCCAAATATTAGTGGTGGTGTATGTATATCTTTGCACCTGTATGTGTAATGTTGACCCTGTGTGGATTAAAGAAGGTCCAAAATAAATTCAAACTTGTGCAACCAATTCTTATTTTTTTAAAAGTCATTAATGATATATGCTGTACAGTCATCCCACCCTTACAAAAGAACAGTTCAAGGGCATCATTAAAAGCCAAAAACTGTCATGACAGTCATGCCCATGATAAGTGTGTGTAAACCTCCCCTCACATGTCTGAAGAAAACTGGTTGTAAAACAGATGGTTTGTGTAAATGGTTGTCCAGTTACTTGTGGCCTGTCAAAATAAGAGACAGTGCATAAAAATGGCTGCATTTGCTAAAAGGTTAATGTTGTGTGTCTGTTGAGTTCCTTGAAATAAAGCTGAAAGTCAACACTACAACCACATCTTAACTGTGAGTATATTGTATGTGCAAGATCCTTCTATCCACACTTCCATCCATCCAGCCATACAACTGCCATTCCATATATCTATTATTCATCCAGCTGCCATCCATCCAGCCATCCATCTATCCACCCATCCTTGCATTCTTTCTTCTATACATCCATTCTTTCATCCATCCATCCATCCATCCATCCATCCATCCATCCATCCATCCATCCATCCATCCATCCATCCAATCATACATTCATTGATCCATCTATCCTTTCATTCTTTCTCCCATCCATCATCCATCCATCCATCCACTCAACCAGCCAGTCAGCATCAATCCATTCAATCATACATCATCTATCCACCCATCCTTTCATTCTTTCTTCCATCCATCCATCATCCATCCATCCATCCACTCAACCAGCCAGTCAGCATCAATCCATTCAATCATACATCATCTATCCACCCATCCTTTCATTCTTTCTTCCATCCATCCATCATCCATCCAACCATCCAATCATACATTCATCTATTCACCCATTGTTTCATTCTTTCTTCCATCCATCCATCCATCCATCCATCCATCCATCCATCCATCCATCCATCCAGTCAATCATACATTCATCTGTCCACCCATCCTTCCATTCTTTCTTCCATCCATCCATACATCCATCTATCCATCCTTTCATTCTTTCTTCCATCCATCCATCCATCATCCATCCATCCAATCATACATTCATCAATCCATCTATCCTTTCATTCTTTCTTCCATCCATCATCCATCCAGCCAGCCAGCCAGTCAGCATCAATCCATTCAATCATACATCCATCTATCCACTCATCCTTTCATTCTTTCTTCCATCCATCCATCATCCATCCATCCATCCATCCCTGTTTTTATTCCGCTTGCTGAATGAACATTTTGTTCAAGCTCACATAGTTTTTTTCTGTCCTTCTCAGAAAAGCCTTCTTCTTTCACTCTTATTTGCTGACTTATCTCTTCATCTTTGGCCGTGCTGAACATCTACATTTCCTGGCTGCTCTGCTATCTGTACATCGCTGTTCCAGAGACTCTGAGTTTCTTGCCTGCAAGTTTCTGTGCTTTACTTTTCCCTCATTTTTATGGTAATGTCTCCGTTTAATGCCTCTTCCAACATTTCTCTCTCAGTCAAATTGTGCTTTATTTTTGTGTGTATGATTTAGAAAGTTCTCTTGTGAGATTTTCTCCTGCTGTTCTCTTTGAGCATATGTTGGCCCAGTTTGCGTACGCTCGTCTGTGTTGTGTGCGTGTCTCCCCGACAGCATTATTTACGTTCAGCTCACTTGTCGCCTCGTTATTTGTTGTCCCACGGTACAGTAAATGTTTCTGATGGAGATATGAGCGACGGGGAAAGCGGGCCTTCATTTGTTTGGTGTTTATTTTGTTATCCTTCCCTCACTGTCTTTCTTGAGCAGGTCTTTATCTGGTAGCCAGGTTTACACAGAGAGGTTTCACCCAAGCAGCTTTGCAACTCTTAACGTAAACAACACCACTTTAACTAGACCAAATATTTATCTTTTGCCCCGTTTCATCCTTGTGTTCGGCCTGTCTTTCACCTCGCGGTGCCACATGCCATCACATGGAGAGATGGCTATCACGCGCGTGGTATCAATAATTTTGCCGTGCCGATGTTTTGAAAGCGCGAGTGAGTGAATAAGTGACACTCGCATGTTTAACGTGAAGTATGACAAACACATCCACACATTTACATACACTTATCTCAACAAGTCCTCAACAAGAGTGAAGTTTGTTTTTATATTCGCTGTCAAAACACTGAAGCAGACACCCCCACCATCTCTCTCTCTCTCTCTTTTCTCATTCATGCAAAATTGCAACATTACAAACCACACACTAAATGGTTGTTGGGTTTATTAAACTGAACTCACAACCTGAGCTCTGGCCCTGTGTTGTGATTAAATGTCGTCATACTGTCCACATTATCAGTGTCTCTACCAGGGGCATAGGTTTGCATATGGACCATAGGGACAAGTCACAACCAATATTTTGGGATGGCAAAATAGTCCCTACCAATATTTAGCATTTTTGTTTATATAACAAAATCATTCACTATTTTTTTGCGAACTCGATACTATAATTTTAGTCGTCACGTTTTGTGTTTTCGACGTGCCAGAGTGACAGGGTTACCCATGTTGCAATTTCATTGGCTCACGTTCTTCTCACATGGATGTAAACAAAGCGCATCTCGTGGCAGGCAGTGCTTCATTTGTAAAGTGGGAGGTCCCGGAGCGCAAAGGATGGGTGGCTCCGGTGCAGTGTTGCCAGATGTACGATAATTATCGTATTTGTACGATAATTTTGCCCTCTGTACGATGTACGATCTATAATGGGAAAAAACCCAATATGTACGATAATTTCAGTTGGTTGCCCAAACACGCATCTCTCTCTGACACCCAAGAATCATTTTGCAGGCGTTGCACTCAGGCGGCATCAAAGACACACCACACACAGGGCTGCTGCTGGCTTTGGGCGACCGGGACAGTCATTTGAAAGCCCGCCCCCTCTCTATACAAAGTAATGAGTTCCCATCCAATCTCTGCAGGACAGAACAGGAAGATTCCCCAACCATCTTTTTTTTTTTTTTCGAAACTGTATTTCAACAAATGCAATAACAAACGAACAAAACACAAGAGCAAAGAGATATACAAGAAAAATAAAAAAAAGTTCAAGTTCCTTATGTAGGTGTCAACATTTTTTCTGTGTTCAACAAAATCTGCACAAGTGGCCATGGCATCGGATGATGACAGCGACCTCGAGGTTGAATTCGACTCTTTCTAGTCTGGTAATTAACACATGTTTGTGTTACTTCACAGTCTGGTGGTTCTTGCTTGCCTCTACTGGTGGTTGGCTCTCACTGCGGTATTGTATCACTTCCTGTTCCGGAGCACAGCGGTGTTTTTCTGTATCTGTTAGCTGTTTAATCTGCGCAGTTAGATTGAACTAGTTATCTAGATTACGATTTGTGTCCCAGTGTAATCTTTACGTGCCTTAACTAAAGCACTCCTTCTGCCGAATCAACTCTAAATTATTTACACATTATTCACTTTGCGTGTTTTTAGGAATCCGCTAGCTTAGCGTAGCTACTAGCTCTTAGCCGATTTAGCATGGCGGCTTCTCCTGTCTCTCCCGCACTTTTCTGCTCTGGGTGTGAAATGTTTAGTTATTCCTCGGCCTCCTTTAGCAGTAATGGTACTTGTAATAAGTGTAGCTTATTCGTAGCTTTGGAGGCCAGGCTGGGCGAATTGGAGACTCGGCTCAGCACCGTGGAAAATTCTACAGCTAGCCAGGCCCCTGTAGTCGGTGCGGACCAAGGTAGCTTAGCCGCCGTTAGTTACCCCCTGGCAGATCCCGAGCAGCCGGGAAAGCAGGCCGACTGGGTGACTGTGAGGAGGAAGCGTAGCCCTAAACAGAAGCCCCGTGTACACCGCCAACCCGTTCACATCTCTAACCGTTTTCCCCCACTCGACGACACACCCGCCGAGGATCAAACTCTGGTTATTGGCGACTCTGTTTTGAGAAATGTGAAGTTAGCGACACCAGCAACCATAGTCAATTGTCTTCCGGGGGCCAGAGCAGGCGACATTGAAGGAAATTTGAAACTGCTGGCTAAGGCTAAGCGTAAATTTGGTAAGATTGTAATTCACGTCGGCAGTAATGACACCCGGTTACGCCAATCGGAGGTCACTAAAATTAACATTAAATCGGTGTGTAACTTTGCAAAAACAATGTTGGACTCTGTAGTTTTCTCTGGGCCCCTCCCCAATCGGGAGTGACATGTTTAGCCGCATGTTCTCCTTGAATTGCTGGCTGTCTGAGTGGTGTCCAAAAAATGAGGTGGGCTTCATAGATAATTGGCAAAGCTTCTGGGGAAAACCTGGTCCTGTTAGGAGAGACGGCATCCATCCCACTTTGGATGGAGCAGCTCTCATTTCTAGAAATCTGGCCAATTTTCTTAAATCCTCCAAACCGTGACTATCCAGGGTTGGGACCAGGAAGCAGAGTTGTAGTCCTACACACCTCTCTGCAGCTTCTCTCCCCCTGCCATCCCCTCATTACCCCATCCCCGTAGAGACGGTGCCTGCTCCCAGACTACCAATAACCAGCAAAAATCTATTTAAGCATAAAAATTCAAAAAGAAAAAATAATATAGCACCTTCAACTGCACCACAGACTAAAACAGTTAAATGTGGTCTATTAAACATTAAGTCTCTCTCTTCTAAGTCCCTGTTGGTAAATGATATAATAATTGATCAACATATTGATTTATTCTGCCTAACAGAAACCTGGTTACAGCAGGATGAATATGTTAGTTTAAATGAGTCAACACCCCCGAGTCACACTAACTGTCAGAATGCTCGTAGCACGGGCCGGGGCGGAGGATTAGCAGCAATCTTCCATCCCAGCTTATTAATTAATCAAAAACCCAGACAGAGCTTTCATTCATTTGAAAGCTTGTCTCTTAGTCTTGTCCATCCAAATTGGAAGTCCCAAAAACCAGTTTTATTTGTTATTATCTATCGTCCACCTGGTCGTTACTGTGAGTTTCTCTGTGAATTTTCAGACCTTTTGTCTGACTTAGTGCTTAGCTCAGATAAGATAATTATAGTGGGCGATTTTAACATCCACACAGATGCTGAGAATGACAGCCTCAACACTGCATTTAATCTATTATTAGACTCTATTGGCTTTGCTCAAAAAGTAAATGAATCCACCCACCACTTTAATCATATCTTAGATCTTGTTCTGACTTATGGTATGGAAATAGAAGACTTAACAGTATTCCCTGAAAACTCCCTTCTGTCTGATCATTTCTTAATAACATTTACATTTACTCTGATGGACTACCCAGCAGTGGGGAATAAGTTTCATTACACTAGAAGTCTTTCAGAAAGCGCTGTAACTAGGTTTAAGGATATGATTCCTTCTATGTTCTCTAATGCCATATACCAACACAGTGCAGAGTAGCTACCTAAACTCTGTAAGGGAGATAGAGTATCTCGTCAATAGTTTTACATCCTCATTGAAGACAACTTTGGATGCTGTAGCTCCTCTGAAAAAGAGAGCTTTAAATCAGAAGTGTCTGACTCCGTGGTATAACTCACAAACTCGTAGCTTAAAGCAGATAACCCGTAAGTTGGAGAGGAAATGGCATCTCACTAATTTAGAAGATCTTCACTTAGCCTGGAAAAAGAGTCTGTTGCTCTATAAAAAAGCCCTCCATAAAGCTAGGACATCTTTCTACTCATCACTAATTGAAGAAAATAAGAACAACCCCAGGTTTCTTTTCAGCACTGTAGCCAGGCTGACAAAGAGTCAGAGCTCTATTGAGCTGAGTATTCCATTAACTTTAACTAGTAATGACTTCATGACTTTCTTTGCTAACAAAATTTTAACTATTAGAGAAAAAATTACTCATAACCATCCCAAAGACGTATCGTTATCTTTGGCTGCTTTCAGTGATGCCGGTATTTGGTTAGACTCTTTCTCTCCGATTGTTCTGTCTGAGTTATTTTCATTAGTTACTTCATCCAAACCATCAACATGTTTATTAGACCCCATTCCTACCAGGCTGCTCAAGGAAGCCCTACCATTATTTAATGCTTCGATCTTAAATATGATCAATCTATCTTTGTTAGTTGGCTATGTACCACAGGCTTTTAAGGTGGCAGTAATTAAACCATTACTTAAAAAGCCATCACTTGACCCAGCTATCTTAGCTAATTATAGGCCAATCTCCAACCTTCCTTTTCTCTCAAAAATTCTTGAAAGGGTAGTTGTAAAACAGCTAACTGATCATCTGCAGAGGAATGGTCTATTTGAAGAGTTTCAGTCAGGTTTTAGAATTCATCATAGTACAGAAACAGCATTAGTGAAGGTTACAAATGATCTTCTTATTGTTGTGAAAGTGTAGGAACACGGACCCACAACAGGGGGCGCAATGAACGGACAATGGAGAAGGTAAATAACAAGATTTACTTCTGTGAAACAAGCACAATTAATATAACAAACACAATTTGGGGTCGAATCCGCTGGTGTGGTGTGGGCAGGCTCGAAGGTAGGAGACGTCCGTCTCAGTTGAACCGGAACCACCCAGATCTCCTCTGCCACCGAACCCTGGAAATACTGGAACCGCCAAGTCCCGAATTCCCAGGTGGCCACTGCCTCCGCTTGTCGGATCCGGTACTGCTGGCAGGAGAGAGCAACAACACAGAGGCGTGGATGACCGCACCCAGTAACGGAGAGGGGAGAAGCCGCCTCCACCTCTTGTCAAAGAACAGCAGGAAGGTGAGTACTTATCCAACAATGAAGCTATCTGTAGTCACCAGTCCTGAAAAGGTTTAACAGGTTTAGCTGGTTATGCGATATATAAATGCAGAGAATACTACCTTAGTCTTAGGCGATATCTCGGCACTGAGGTGGAGACGCCGTCCTCCTGATATACCTCTGTGCTGAGTGGAACAGCTGTGTCTGGTGATGGGTGACAGCTGTCACCCAGGCTACTCCCATGATGCGGCAGCGCCCTCTGGTGCCTGGAGCCCGCACTCCAGGCAGGGCGCCCTCTGGTGGTGGTGGGCCAGCAGTACCTCCTCTTCAGCGGCCCACACAACAGGACCCCCCCCCTCAATGGGCGCCTCCTGGCGCACGACCGGGCTTGTCTGGATGGCGACGGTAGAAGTCGGCCAGGAGGGCCGGGTCCAGGATGAAACCCTTCTTCACCCAGGAGCGCTCCTCGGGTCCGTACCCCTCCCAGTCCACCAGATACTGAAAACCCCGGCCCATCCGACGGACATCAAGGAGCCGGCGGACAGTCCAAGCCGGCGCTCCATCAATGATCCGGGCAGGAGGCGGCGCCGGACCCGGGGTGCAGAGGGGTGAGGTGTGAAGGGGCTTAATCCGGGAAACATGAAAAAACTGGATGTATCCGCAGTGAGGCCGGAAGCTGGAGCCTCACTGCGGCGGGGTTGACGACCTTGAGGATCTTATACGGTCCGATGTACCGTTCCTGGAGTTTTGGTGAGTCGACCTGTAGAGGAATGTCCTTGGTGGACAACCAGACCTCCTGCCCAGGACGATACTTGGGGGCCGGGGCTCGCCGCCGGTATGCATGTTTCTTCGCCCTCGTCCGGGCCTGCAACAAGGCAGAGCGGGCGGCACGCCACACCCGACGGCACTTCCGTAGGTGGGCCTGGACCGAGGGCACACCGACCTCTCCCTCAACCACCGGAAACAAGGGGGGCTGATACCCCAAGCACACCTCAAACGGGGAGAGGCCGGTGGCTGATGACACTTGACTGTTGTGGGCGTACTCGATCCAGGCCAGGTGGGTACTCCAGGCCGTCGGGTGCGCGGCTGTCACACAGCGAAGTGTCTGCTCCAGTTCTTGATTCGCCCGCTCTGCCTGCCCATTGGTCTGGGGGTGGTACCCAGACGAGAGGCTGACCGTGGCCCCCAGTTCCCGGCAGAAGCTCCTCCAGACGTGTGAGGTGAACTGGGGACCGCGATCGGAGACGATGTCTGATGGTATGCCATGCAGACGGACGACGTGGTGGACCAGGAGGTCCGCTGTCTCCTGGGCCGTAGGGAGCTTCGGGAGGGCCACGAAGTGGGCCACCTTGGAGAAACGGTCCACTATCATGAAGATGACGGTGTTTCCCTGGGACGGCGGGAGACCCGTGACGAAGTCCAGGCCGATGTGGGACCAGGGGCGATGAGGCACGGGCAGTGGCTGTAGCTGCCCTGAGGTCTTCCTGTGGTCGGCCTTGCCCCTGGCGCAGGTGGTACAGGCCTGGACGTAGTCCCGGACGTCGGCCTCCAGGGATGCCCACCAGAAGCGTTGCCGGACGACTGCCACGGTCCTTCGCACCTCTGGGTGACAGGAGAGCTTAGAACCGTGACAGAAGTCCAGGACTGCAGCCCTAGCCTCTGGTGGGACGTATAGTCTGTTTTTTGGTCCATTTCCGGGGTCCGGGACACGGGTCAGGGCCTCCCGGACGGTCTTCTCCACGTCCCAGGTGAGGGCGGCCACGATAGCGGACTCCGGGATGATGGGATCCGGGGGATCCGACGGTTCCGTTTTGACCTCATCTTCGTGCACCCGGGACAATGCATCCGATCTCTGATTCTTGGTCCCGGGACGGTAGGTAATCCGGAAGTCAAAACGGCCAAAGAACAGTGACCAGCGGGCTTGCCTGGGGTTCAGCCGCTTGGCGGTCCTGATATACTCCAGGTTCCGATGGTCAGTGAAAACCGTGAATGGCACGGCTGTTCCCTCCAAACAGATGTCTCCACTCTTCGAGGGCCTCTTTCACAGCAAGGAGTTCCCGATTGCCGACGTCATAGTTCCGTTCAGCGGGGGTCAACCTGCGAGAAAAATAGGCACACGGGTGAAGGACCTTATCGGTCTTCCCGCTCTGGGAGAGCACCGCTCCTATCCCTGAGTCCGAGGCATCCACTTCAACCACTAACTGGCGGCTAGGATCGGGCTGCACCAGAACTGGTGCAGATGAGAAGCGCCGTTTCAACTCCTTGAACGCGGCCTCGCACCGATCCGACCAGGTGAAGGGAACTTTTGGAGAGGTCAGGGCTGTCAGGGGGCTAACTACCTGACTATAGCCCTTGATGAACCTCCTGTAGAAATTAGCAAAACCGAGGAACTGTTGCAGCTTCCTACGGCTTGTAGGTTGGGGCCAATCTCTCACCGCCGCAACCTTGGCCGGATCCGGGGCGACGGAGTTAGAGGCGATTATAAACCCAGGAAGGACAAAGAAGTGCGGTGGAACTCACACTTCTCGCCCTTCACAAACAGGCGGTTCTCCAACAACCGCTGCAGAACCTGACGGACATGCCGGACATGAGTCTCAGGATCCGGGGAAAAGATGAGTATATCGTCCAGATACACAAAGACGAACCGGTGCAGGAAGTCCCGCAGGACATCGTTTACCAACGCTTGGAAGGTCGCGGGAGCGTTAGTGAGACCGAACGGCATGACCAGGTACTCAAAATGACCCAACGGGGTGTTAAATGCCGTCTTCCATTCGTCTCCCTTCCGGATCCGAACCAAATGATACGCATTCCTAAGATCAAGTTTGGTGAAGATATTGGCTCCATGCAAGGGGGTGAACACCGAATCCAACAGGGGCAACGGGTATCGATTGCGAACCGTGATTTCGTTCAACCCCCTATAGTCAATGCATGGACGAAGCCCGCCATCCTTTTTACCCACAAAAAAGAAACCAGCACCCATCGGAGAGGTGGAATTCCGGATCAACCCGGCAGCTAATGAGTCCCGGATGTAGGTCTCCATTGATTCACGCTCCGGCCGTGAGAGATTGTACAGCCTACTGGACGGAAACTCACTGCCTGGAACCAAATCAATGGCACAATCGTACGGGCGGTGGGGAGGAAGCGTGAGAGCCAGATCCTTGCTGAACACGTCAGCGAGGTCATGGTACTCCGCTGGCACCGCCTTCAGATTGGGCGGGACTCGGACCTCCTCCTTAGCTTGGGAGCCGGGAGGAACCGAGGAACCTAGACACTCCCGATGGCAGGTTTCGCTCCACTGAACCACTACCCCGGACGGCCAATCGATCCGGGGATTGTGCTTTAGCATCCATGGAAACCCCAAAACCACACGGGAGGTGGCCTGAGTCACGAAGAACTCGATCATCTCCCGGTAGTTACCTGACACCACCAGAGTTACTGGAGGTGTCTTATGTGTGATTGGTGGGAGTAGGGAGCCATCTAGTGCCCGAACCTGCACAGGCGAGGTAAGAGCCACCAGAGGGAGCCCTATCTCCCTGGCCCATCTACTGTCAAGCAGATTCCCCTCAGAGCCCGTGTCCACCAGTGCTGGGGCCTTCAGGGTTGAATCCTCATAAAGGATCGTGACTGGGAGTCGTGTAGCAATGTGGGTGTGTCCCACGTGAATGTTTTGGCCCACCCCTGGCCCAGTCTCTAGGGACGGGCGTTGGAGTTTAACCGCTCGGGGCAGTCGTTTGCGAGATGCTCACTCGAGCCACAAACATAACAAGCTCCGTGATGAGCCCATCTAAATCCCGCGGTTCGTCCTTAGCCACCAGGTGCTCTTTTAGGACCAGAGACAGTCCGTTTACAAAGGCAGCGCGGAGGGCAGTGCTATTCCAGCTGGATCTCGCAGCCGCGATGCGGAAGGCGACTGCATAGGCAGCTGCGCTCCGACGCCCCTGTCGTATGGACAGTAGTGCGGTTGAAGCGGACTCTCCTCTGTTGGGATGATCGAACACCGTTCTGAGCTCCCGTACAAACCCATCGTATGTATGAAGGAGCCGTGAGTTCTGCTCCCAGAGCGCTGTAGCCCAAGCGCGTGCCTCCCCCGCGAAGCAGATTTATCACATAAGCTACTTTGCTAGCATCAGTCGCGTACATCACGGGACGCTGAGCGAAGACGAGCGAACACTGCATAAGAAAGTCCGCGCACGTCTCCGCACAGCCTCCGTACGGTTCTGGAGGGCTTATGTATGCTTCAGGAGACGGAGGGAGGGACCGTTGAACGACCAGTGGAACGTCACTTTCGCGCGCAGGGTCCTCGGGAGGGAGAGCCGCAGCGGCGCCCGAAGGGCGTGCCTCCACTTGTGCGGCGAGAGCCTCCACCCTGCGGTTTAGGAGAACGTGCTGTTCGGTCATTAAATCGATCCGAGAGGTGAAAGCGGTGAGGATCCGCTGCAACTCACCGATTACCCCTCCCGAAGCCTCCGCCGCGCCTTGGTCTTCCATTGGCCGTTCAACAGCCGGTTGACGCCCCTCGGGATCCATGACACTGGCCGAGATATCCTGTTGTGAAAGTGTAGGAACACGGACCCACAACAGGGGGCGCAATGAACGGACAATGGAGAAGGTAAATAACAAGATTTACTTCTGTGAAACAAGCACAATTAATATAACAAACACAATTTGGGGTCGAATCCGCTGGTGTCGTGTGGGCAGGCTCGAAGGTAGGAGACGTCCGTCTCAGTCGAACCGGAACCACCCAGATCTCCTCTGCCACCGAACCCTGGAAATACTGGAACCGCCAAGTCCCGAATTCCCAGGTGGCCACTGCCTCCGCTCGTCGGATCCGGTACTGCTGGCAGGAGAGAGCAACAACACACAGGCGTGGATGACCGCACCCAGTAACGGAGAGGGGAGAAGCCGCCTCCACCTCTTGTCAAAGAACAGCAGGAAGGTGAGTACTTATCCAAACAATGAAGCTATCTGTAGTCACCAGTCCTGAAAAGGTTTAACAGGTTTAGCTGGTTATGCGATATATAAATGCAGAGAATACTACCTTAGTCTTAGGCGATATCTCGGCACTGAGGTGGAGACGCCGTCCTCCTGATATACCTCTGTGCTGAGTGGAACAGCTGTGTCTGGTGATGGGTGACAGCTGTCACCCAGGCTACTCCCATGATGCGGCAGCGCCCTCTGGTGCCTGGAGCCCGCACTCCAGGCAGGGCGCCCTCTGGTGGTGGTGGGCCAGCAGTACCTCCTCTTCAGCGGCCCACACAACACTTTTGGCCTCGGACAGTGGACTCATCTCTGTGCTTGTTCTGTTAGACCTCAGTGCTGCTTTTGATACTGTTGACCATAAAATTTTATTACAGAGATTAGAGCATGCCATAGGTATTAAAGGCACTGCGCTGCGGTGGTTTGAATCATATTTGTCTAATAGATTACAATTTGTTCATGTAAATGGGGAATCTTCTTCACAGACTAAAGTTAATTATGGAGTTCCACAAGGTTCTGTGCTAGGACCAATTTTATTCACTTTATACATGCTTCCCTTAGGCAGTATTATTAGACGGTATTGCTTAAATTTTCATTGTTACGCAGATGATACCCAGCTTTATCTATCCATGAAGCCAGAGGACACACACCAATTAGCTAAACTGCAGGATTGTCTTACAGACATAAAGACATGGATGACCTCTAATTTCCTGCTTTTAAACTCAGATAAAACTGAAGTTATTGTACTTGGCCCCACAAATCTTAGAAACATGGTGTCTAACCAGATCCTTACTCTGGATGGCATTACCCTGACCTCTAGTAATACTGTGAGAAATCTTGGAGTCATTTTTGATCAGGATATGTCATTCAAAGCGCATATTAAACAAATATGTAGGACTGCTTTTTTTGCATTTACGCAATATCTCTAAAATCAGAAAGGTCTTGTCTCAGAGTGATGCTGAAAAACTAAGTCATTGCATTTATTTCCTCTAGGCTGGACTATTGTAATTCATTATTATCAGGTTGTCCTAAAAGTTCCCTAAAAAAGCCTTCAGTTAATT